>NW_027429672.1:22500-25000 GCF_044706935.1 Curcuma longa | reverse complement strand
GGGTTTAGGGTTTAGGGTTTAGGGTTTAGGGTTTAGGGTTTAGGGTTTAGGGTTTAGGGTTTAGGGTTTAGGGTTTAGGGTTTAGGGTTTAGGGTTTAGGGTTTAGGGTTTAGGGTTTAGGGTTTAGGGTTTAGGGTTTAGGGTTTAGGGTTTAGGGTTTAGGGTTTAGGGTTTAGGGTTTAGGGTTTAGGGTTTAGGGTTTAGGGTTTAGGGTTTAGGGTTTAGGGTTTAGGGTTTAGGGTTTAGGGTTTAGGGTTTAGGGTTTAGGGTTTAGGGTTTAGGGTTTAGGGTTTAGGGTTTAGGGTTTAGGGTTTAGGGTTTAGGGTTTAGGGTTTAGGGTTTAGGGTTTAGGGTTTAGGGTTTAGGGTTTAGGGTTTAGGGTTTAGGGTTTAGGGTTTAGGGTTTAGGGTTTAGGGTTTAGGGTTTAGGGTTTAGGGTTTAGGGTTTAGGGTTTAGGGTTTAGGGTTTAGGGTTTAGGGTTTAGGGTTTAGGGTTTAGGGTTTAGGGTTTAGGGTTTAGGGTTTAGGGTTTAGGGTTTAGGGTTTAGGGTTTAGGGTTTAGGGTTTAGGGTTTAGGGTTTAGGGTTTAGGGTTTAGGGTTTAGGGTTTAGGGTTTAGGGTTTAGGGTTTAGGGTTTAGGGTTTAGGGTTTAGGGTTTAGGGTTTAGGGTTTAGGGTTTAGGGTTTAGGGTTTAGGGTTTAGGGTTTAGGGTTTAGGGTTTAGGGTTTAGGGTTTAGGGTTTAGGGTTTAGGGTTTAGGGTTTAGGGTTTAGGGTTTAGGGTTTAGGGTTTAGGGTTTAGGGTTTAGGGTTTAGGGTTTAGGGTTTAGGGTTTAGGGTTTAGGGTTTAGGGTTTAGGGTTTAGGGTTTAGGGTTTAGGGTTTAGGGTTTAGGGTTTAGGGTTTAGGGTTTAGGGTTTAGGGTTTAGGGTTTAGGGTTTAGGGTTTAGGGTTTAGGGTTTAGGGTTTAGGGTTTAGGGTTTAGGGTTTAGGGTTTAGGGTTTAGGGTTTAGGGTTTAGGGTTTAGGGTTTAGGGTTTAGGGTTTAGGGTTTAGGGTTTAGGGTTTAGGGTTTAGGGTTTAGGGTTTAGGGTTTAGGGTTTAGGGTTTAGGGTTTAGGGTTTAGGGTTTAGGGTTTAGGGTTTAGGGTTTAGGGTTTAGGGTTTAGGGTTTAGGGTTTAGGGTTTAGGGTTTAGGGTTTAGGGTTTAGGGTTTAGGGTTTAGGGTTTAGGGTTTAGGGTTTAGGGTTTAGGGTTTAGGGTTTAGGGTTTAGGGTTTAGGGTTTAGGGTTTAGGGTTTAGGGTTTAGGGTTTAGGGTTTAGGGTTTAGGGTTTAGGGTTTAGGGTTTAGGGTTTAGGGTTTAGGGTTTAGGGTTTAGGGTTTAGGGTTTAGGGTTTAGGGTTTAGGGTTTAGGGTTTAGGGTTTAGGGTTTAGGGTTTAGGGTTTAGGGTTTAGGGTTTAGGGTTTAGGGTTTAGGGTTTAGGGTTTAGGGTTTAGGGTTTAGGGTTTAGGGTTTAGGGTTTAGGGTTTAGGGTTTAGGGTTTAGGGTTTAGGGTTTAGGGTTTAGGGTTTAGGGTTTAGGGTTTAGGGTTTAGGGTTTAGGGTTTAGGGTTTAGGGTTTAGGGTTTAGGGTTTAGGGTTTAGGGTTTAGGGTTTAGGGTTTAGGGTTTAGGGTTTAGGGTTTAGGGTTTAGGGTTTAGGGTTTAGGGTTTAGGGTTTAGGGTTTAGGGTTTAGGGTTTAGGGTTTAGGGTTTAGGGTTTAGGGTTTAGGGTTTAGGGTTTAGGGTTTAGGGTTTAGGGTTTAGGGTTTAGGGTTTAGGGTTTAGGGTTTAGGGTTTAGGGTTTAGGGTTTAGGGTTTAGGGTTTAGGGTTTAGGGTTTAGGGTTTAGGGTTTAGGGTTTAGGGTTTAGGGTTTAGGGTTTAGGGTTTAGGGTTTAGGGTTTAGGGTTTAGGGTTTAGGGTTTAGGGTTTAGGGTTTAGGGTTTAGGGTTTAGGGTTTAGGGTTTAGGGTTTAGGGTTTAGGGTTTAGGGTTTAGGGTTTAGGGTTTAGGGTTTAGGGTTTAGGGTTTAGGGTTTAGGGTTTAGGGTTTAGGGTTTAGGGTTTAGGGTTTAGGGTTTAGGGTTTAGGGTTTAGGGTTTAGGGTTTAGGGTTTAGGGTTTAGGGTTTAGGGTTTAGGGTTTAGGGTTTAGGGTTTAGGGTTTAGGGTTTAGGGTTTAGGGTTTAGGGTTTAGGGTTTAGGGTTTAGGGTTTAGGGTTTAGGGTTTAGGGTTTAGGGTTTAGGGTTTAGGGTTTAGGGTTTAGGGTTTAGGGTTTAGGGTTTAGGGTTTAGGGTTTAGGGTTTAGGGTTTAGGGTTTAGGGTTTAGGGTTTAGGGTTTAGGGTTTAGGGTTTAGGGTTTAGGGTTTAGGGTTTAGGGTTTAGGGTTTAGGGTTTAGGGTTTAGGGTTTAGGGTTTAGGGTTTAGGGTTTAGGGTTTAGGGTTTAGGGTTTAGGGTTTAGGGTTTAG
>NW_027429672.1:0-17500 GCF_044706935.1 Curcuma longa | reverse complement strand
GGTTTAGGGTTTAGGGTTTAGGGTTTAGGGTTTAGGGTTTAGGGTTTAGGGTTTAGGGTTTAGGGTTTGGGTTTAGGGTTTAGGGTTTAGGGTTTAGGGTTTGCCGGTGCAACGTGTTTTCTTCTACTCTTTCCCCCACTCCACCTCCCACTTCTTCGATTCCCACCTCTCCACCCTCAAGTCCGCCCTCTCCCTCGCCCTCCAAGACTTCTACCCCCTCGCTGGAAAGATCCGCCCTACCCCTGGCAGCCACAGCCAGTTCGAGCTCCACTACGCCGAGGGCGACTCTGTTCCCTTCGTCGTCGCCGAGCACGACGGCGACTTCGACGACCTCTCGAAAAGCAACCCACGCGAATACACCAGGATACAACCATTAATTGCTCAGCTGCCGGAGCCCACAGACGATGGCCAGCGGCCGGTGATGGCCGTGCAGGTGACTCTGTTCCCCAACAGAGGCTTGGCTTTGGCCGTCACCGTCCACCACTCGGCCTGCGACGGCTCAAGCTCCACCCGGTTCGTGTCGTCGTGGGCTTGTAGAGCTTCCGGACGCGAGAAGGAGGCGCCGACGCCGCCCTCCTTCGACCGGAGTTCAGTTCCGAACCCTAATGATGCGTACTCCAAGTTTTTCAGCAGCCTTGCCGCCGCCGCGCAGAACATCGGACCTATGATGGTCCAATTCGCGCCGCCGGACGCGGTCATCGGCACGGTGACGCTCACCGCCGACGACCTCCGGAAGCTAAAGGAGATGGTTTCCTCCAAAATGAACAACTCCGCTTTCCACTGCTCCAACATCGTGGCGACCTACGCTTACGCGTGGGTTTCCCTCGTCAAAGCGCGAGGGCACAACGAGGACACCACTGCTGCACGTGATGTTCCCCGGAAACTGCAGGGAGCGGATTCAGCCCCCGCTACCAGCGGAGTACTTCGGCAACTGCATAATCGGCAGCTTCGTCCATGCGAAGGCCGTCGACCTCACGGGAGAAGATGGGGTGGCGGCTGCGGCTCGACTCATCGGGGAAGCCATCGAACAGTTTAAGGAAGATCCGCTGAAGGACGCAGACAAGTGGCCGGAGAAGTACCGAGCGATCGCGCTGCAGAGGCCGCTGAGAGTTGCGGGGTCGCCGGGTTTCAAGGTGTACGACGTGGATTTCGGGTGGGGAAGGCCGGTGAAGGTGGACATGCCGTCGATAACGTGGGCAGGAGCCATTTCGGTGTCGGAGAGCAGAGATGAGAGCGGCGGAGTGGAGATCGGTTTGGTGGCGCCTAAGACTGAGATGGATGAGTTTCAGACTCACTTCTCAAATGGTCTAAAACTGCTGCAGTGAACTGATTCGACAGTCGCCATGGCTTGGATTTAAGATCACACAAGTTTCAGAAGAATGATCGTACGTAGTTCTTTTTACTTATCCACCTACAAAATATGCCTTGTCATTTCTGCTGTGTTCTACCATATTTTAGTGAGAATTACTTCCTGTATATTTTCGATTATATCTCCGTGATCCGTATCTGGAAAACATGGTTTTCAATGCCTAACTATCATTTCATCGATCTGACATTATACGGCAGCAGTTGGAACGATACTCCAATACAATCAGTCATCTGTTCATTCTAATTTCCCTCGTCGGTCTTTGAATTTAGGAGAAAAGAAAGCATAGTTGACTTTTGCAATCGAACTCTTTGATACAAAAAAAAAAAGGCATAAGGAAACTAAATCGCATGCATCGACTTGTTTTACATGACGAATCCGAAACAAAGACTGCCTTCTCCAGCAACCAAGAAGTACAGTCAACCATATTTTCTTTTCTAAGCTCCTAATACTGAAATGATGGATTTAGCTTATACATTTCTACAAAATGAAATGGAGAAAAGAGGAAGTATATCTGGTGGGGGTGAATTAATTAAGCATCATGAAGAAATCTTCAAGGAAGTTACTGACCTAGCAGCCAGAGCTGAATGCACATGTTTAGTGAAGAAGATTAATGAGCTTCTTCATAAAATGTCAACGGTAACTTGTAAACCAAAGAAAAAGATTGGCAAATTTGTAATCTGCCCAAAAAGATTGGTGAGATATCCAATAATAAATTTTTAAAAAGATATAGTGTATTTAATAATAAAATTATATATATAGCGAAGACAAGTATAATACAAAATTAATCAAATATATATATCATGCTAAAATATAATAATATTAATATTAAATAAAAACTATTGGTATTAAAAAAATATAAATGATTTAGAGTTTAATATAATATCCTTTTTGATTTACTTTACTCCTGATTTTTTGGAATCTCAAACATCGAACGAAATTACAAAAATAAAAATAAAAGGATGTAACTTTGACCGAAGTAAAAAGATTTTTATATCAAAATGATTTTAATTCTCTTATATTTTAAACATAGACAACTTAATTAAGTTCATAATTTTTATTTTTTTACATTTATAAAATTTTAAATATTTTTTAAAAATAAAATATAAATAATAATTTCTTATGAACCATGTAAAATTAAAATTAAAAATTAAATTTTTTAATTTGGATCATGTTTCCGATTACGTCGATTATTCTTGGCGGACTATCAAATGACCTAACCTACAAAAAAATATTTTATATCGCTCACCTAAAATAAATCGTGGCATAGAAGCGATCTTCATAAGTGTTCGAATCTACCCAGATGATCTATTTTCTCAATGAAAAATATTTACCTATAGTGCATCACATGCTAAATCTTGAAGCTGAGATATCTATAAACCCATTAGAGATCTAACTACTGCAGTGGTGGGTTGGGTTGAGATTTTTTTTTTTTAACTATGATAATTTTGAATCATCGAACTCTCGTGATCGGATCTACTTTAATCCATTTAATATCATTTGGCATCTAATCAATCTCAAGACTTTCAATTATATATTGCAAAGCATGTTCCATGCCTTCTAGAATATAAATATTCTATTCTTCTGCAGAATATAATATTCTAGGATATAATTATTATAAACAAAATAGAATATAATTATTAAATAATATTGTTCTATATATTTTTTAGTTATGTTATATATTAATAAAAAAATATTCTTGAGAGACTATAGAAGAGCTTATTAATGTTTAGAGAGATTATTAATATCTTATATATATTAATTAAACTTATTAAATTTTGTTATAATAATATTATCAAGCATTCATTAGCCGTCTTTGTTTGACTAAAAATATTCTTGAGAGATTTAGAAGACTTTATTTAACTTAATTTTGGAAGAGTATAAATATCTTATTTATATTAATTAAATTTATAAAATTTTGTTATAATAATATTATCAAGCATGCAATATTAGACATACTTCTTCACAAAAATTAAATGGACGTCGTTTCCTTTTATTATAATAGTTGAAAGAACTTTTTTTTAATTATTAAAATAAAAACTTATTATGCTTCAATCTATTTTTATTTTTTAAAATTTTTTATTTTAAATAATACTATAACAACTATAAACTTATAGTTGTGTAACTAATTTAGAACTATAATAATTATATACTTTAGTAGTTATAATTGTTTAATTATTATAATATAATATAAATTAATATCGATAAAATTTTTTATAAATTATAATTATTAAAAATGTAATATTCGATGGGTGTTGATCAAATATAACAGCTACAAGGTAATAGATATTATCTCATAACTATTAAAATATAATATTAATAAAAAATATTTATATGGTAATAATTATGAATTGTGATAATTATAATATAATATAATAATGATTAATATTGATTAAAAATGAATAGATATGAAGTATATAATAGTTATGAATTATAATTATTATAGTATGATATTATTAGGGTAGATCTGAATAATAATTATGATTTCGTATTTATCATAAAAAACAATAGAACTCATCGCCTGCCTATAAATGATTGTCGTCGGGCATGGAGAAGTGGCCACCAGCTCACCAGTCAAGCTTCCGTCTTCGATTCCATCTCTAAAATGGCGTCACCGTCAACGGAATTCCGAGTCCTCGAGACCTCTTGCGTCGCTCCTCCGCCGGGATCGGTGGCGGAATCCGCCCTCTCCCTCACCTTCTTCGACATAATCTGTCTCTACGCTCGGGCCGGTGCAACGTGTTTTCTTCTACTCTTTCCCCTACTCCACCTCCCATTTCATCGATTCCCACCTCTCCACCCTCAAGTCCTCCCTCTCCCTCGCCCTCCAAGACTTCTACCCCCTCGCTGGAAAGATCCGCCCTACCCCTGGCAGCCACAGCCAGTTCGAGCTCCACTACGCCGAGGGCGACTCTGTTCCCTTCGCCGTCGCCGAGCACGACGGCGACTTCGACGACCTCTCGAGAAGCAACCCACGCGAATACAACAGGATACAACCATTAATTGCTCAGCTGCCGGAGCCTACAGACGACGGCCAGCGGCCGTTGATGGCCGTGCAGGTGACTCTGTTCCCAAACAGAGGCTTGGCTTTGGCCGTCACCGTCCACCACTCGGCCTGCGACGGCTCAAGCTCCACCCGGTTCCTGTCGTCGTGGGCTTGTAGAGCTTCCGGACGCGAGAAGGAGGCGCCGGCGCCGCCCTCCTTCGATCGGAACTCAGTTCCGGACCCTAATGATGCGTACTCCAAGTTTTTCAGCAGCCTTGCCGCCGACGCGCAGAACATGGAGTCTATGATGGTCCAATTCGCGCCTCCGAACGCGGTCATCGGCACGGTGACGCTCACCGCCGACGACCTCCGGAAGCTAAAGGAGATGGTTTCCTCCAAAGTGAACAACTCCGCTTTCCGCTGCTCCAACATCGTGGCGACCTACGCTTACGCGTGGGTTTCCCTCGTCAAAGCGCGAGGGTACAACGCGGACACCACTGCGCACATGGCGTTCCCCGGAAACTGCAGGGAGCGAATTCAGCCCCCGCTACCAGCGGAGTACTTCGGCAACTGCATCGGCGGCTACTTCGCCCATGCGAAGGCCGGCGACCTCGCGGGAGAAGATGGGGTGGTGTCCGCTGCTAGACTCATAGGGGAAGCCATCGAACAGTTTAAGGAAGACCCGCTGAAGGATGCAGACAAGTGGCCGGAGAAGTACCAAGCGATCGCGCTGCAGAGGCCGCTGAGCGTTGCGGGGTCGCCGGGATTCAAGGTGTACGACTTGGATTTCGGGTGGGGAAGGCCGGTGAAGGTGGACACGCCGTCGATAACGTGGACAGGAGCCATTTCGGTGTCGGAGAGCAGAGATGAGAGCGGCGGAGTGGAGATCGGTTTGGTGGCGCCTAAGACTGAGATGGATGAGTTTCAGACTCACTTCTCAAATGGTCTAAAACTGCTGCAGTGAACTGATTCGACAGTCGCCATGGCTTGGATTTAAGATCCCACAAGTTTCAGAAGAATGATCGTCGTTCTTTTTACTTCTCCACCTACAAAATATGCTTGCCTCGCCATTTATGCTGTGTTCTATCATCTATCAGTGCTGATTCCTTCCTATATATTTTTCGATTATATGTATCTCAGTGAACTTGTTTTACATAACACGAATCCGAAATAAAGACTGCCTTCTCAAGCAAGCCAAGAACAGCTGAATGCACATGTTTAGTAAAAAAGGATTAATGCGCTTCTTCATAAAATGTCAACCATGTTCACATCATCAGATATAATTGAATAAACATGAGGAAAACAACTCGTGTTTTACGTTTACTCAGTTTAGGCATCTCTCAGTACTCAATTATAATTTTAAAAAACTTTTTACACAAAAGAAAAAAAAATGGCTGTCTTTTCAGATGATTTGCTTAATGTTGTAAATACTTAGTCTCTAAAAAAAGGGAAATAAGATAAAATAAGAAATTGCTACTAGTATAAATAATGGTTTGTGTTGATCCTTTAGTGATTTTTTAGTGATTTTGTAACACCATCAAAGTAGTGTTAGTTCGATCTCAAATTTCAAGTTTGGAACAATAATCAATTAATTGCTTGTGATGAGGAAATCCATGTTGAGTGATGACCAAGTTGATGTTTACTTTAGATAATATGGAGTGGATTTCCTGGCATCTAATGAGAAGGTCAATTATATTCTTGGACACATCACATATTAGTTTGAATCTTTGATATGAATAATTTGAAAATCTGCTTTTAAGTACACATAAATTGTACTTTAAATTTACTCATAGACAAATGAAGAATGAAGATTATATACTTTCAGAATCTGAAGACTTAGATATAAATATATATATATTTTACAAAAAAATTCAGATCTCACAAATTAAATTGGGCCAACAACTCAGCATAAAAAATGATCTACTAGACCTACCCATGGGTTGAATCTGAATCAGATCAATAGGTTAGACTCGTAGCCAATCCGTCTAAAATCGATTCAATTGTTGATTTGAACTATCGGTTATGTGGCGTAGTTCAATGATATTTATTTAAAAAAATATCTTATTTTGGATTTTTTTCAATAATTTTTATTTATTTAATAATATTTAAATATTTTAAACTATTAATAGTGTGTTCAATATAAATAATTTATTTTCTTTAAAATTTTAAATATGAACTATTTTACCTTTTGAATTTTCAATCTATTTATTTTTTAATTTTTTAATATGGACTATTCTATCTCTAACTTATTAATCTCATTTAATTCTCCATTATTTTTATAAACTATTTGACTAGCATGAGATAATAAATTTATTAAAGAATATAATTTATTAAATAATAAAATTATATATATTAACAATTATTATCAAACATATAAAATTAATAAAAGATGCCAGTCGTGCATTTTATTAAGCTAAAATATAATATTATTAATATTAAATTAAAAAATTATTGATATTAAACAAATAAAAATGATTCAGTATTTAATATAATATTCTTCTCAATTATTTTTAAGCTCTAACCATCAATGATTAGACAAAATTTATAAAAAAAATAAAAAATTCGTAACTTTCATATGCCGGACTAAAAACATTTTAATATCCAAAGAACTAACAAATTATATGATTTCAATTCTCTCTTAGATAGATAAACAACTTAAATAAGTTTATATTTTTAAATTTAAATTTTTTTTCATATTTATAATTTTTAAAATATATTCCAGAGAACTATGAATCATGAACCAAATTATAATCATATTTGAATATTAAAGTTAAAAGTTTTGATTTTTTAAACCATTGAAATGATGATTTTAAATTATCAATTCCCAAATGGATCGGATCTACTTTAACCAACTCATTTATTTAGTATCATTTGACATTAATCAACTTTAAAGACTTCCAATTATTTGTAAAGTACGTTCCATGCCTTCTAGAATATGAATTAATGTAATTTGTTGTTTTTGTATTAGGTTAAATGTTAATAAAAAATATTCTTGATTGATAGACTATAGAAGAGTTTGTTTAATGTTTGAAGATTATTAATATCTTATATATATTGATTAAACTTATGAATCTTTGTTATAATAATATTAGCATTCATTGGCTGTCTTAGTTTGAGTTGCTTCTTTCTATTTTGACATAAATAAAAAAGTACATTCTTTTTATTAGTAGTCATGAATAATTATATAGCGTTAGCCAATTATGATCTTACAACTACATATAATTATTATATAATTTTAATAGTTATATATATATTTTAATTATTACAATACAATATTAATTAATATAAATAATAAATAAATAATAATTATGAATTATAATTATTATAATATAATAATATAATAATAATATAATATTAATCAGTATTGAAAAGATGATTATTAATATAGCTCTTATAATTTTATAATTATTATAATATAATTTTAATAAAAAAATAAATTACCTATAATAGTTATTATTTGTAACAATTATATTATACTTATTAGTGTCTATCATAATTGAAATATTTATATCATAATAATTATGATGTTGTATTTATTATAATAATAAATAAAAATATTTTTAAAAATAAAAATAGATCGATGAGGGATGGATCATTATTTTAATAATAAAGAAAAAATATATATTTTTAATAATTTCAATAAAAATAAGTACTTTTTGTACTTTTACCCTTCTTTTTTCTTGATAATATTTCATTTTTATAATCCAACAGCTAGCGTCTTCATTTTATTATCCTTGGAGAGAAAAAAAAAAGGTAATAATTATTATCTTACGTCTGATATTAAAAGATAATAATTGTCGAGAATATATTAAAATTGAAAGATAATGAAGACAAAACTCAAACTGTTTAGAGTGATAATGATGAAAATATGACAAGTCGGCGACCGACGAGATAAAAAATTATTTATATATTTTAATAAAACTTTATTATAGAAAAATAATAATAACAAACCTGATAAAAAGATAAAATATTAATAAAACTAATAATAATAATAATAATAATAAACCTAATTCAAAAAGAAAATAAAACAGCAGTATCGCCTATAAATAATTATATATGCCGTCGGGCATGGAGAATGTCCACCAGCTCACCAGTCAAGAATGTCCAACAGCAGTATCTCCTCTAAAATGGCGTCACCGCCAACGGAATTCCGAGTCCTCGAGATCTCTTGCGTCGCTCCTCCGCCTGGATCGGTGCCGGAATCCTCCCTCCCCCTCACCTTCTTCGACATAGGCTATCTCTACTTCAAGCCGGTGCAACGTGTTTTCTTCTACTCTTTCCCCCACTCCACCTCCCACTTCATCGATTCCCACCTCTCCACCCTCAAGTCCGCCCTCTCCCTCGCCCTCCAAGACTTCTACCCTCTCGCTGGAAAGATCCGCCCTACCCCTGGCAGCCACAGCCAGTTCGAGCTCCATTACGCCGAGGGCGACTCTGTTCCCTTCTCCTTCGCCGAGCACGACGGCGACTTCGACGACCTCTCGAGAAGCAACCCACGCGAATACACCAGGATACAACCATTAATTGCTCAGCTGCCGGAGCCCACAGACGATGGCCAGCGGCCGGTGATGGCCGTGCAGTTGACTCTGTTCCCCAACAGAGGCTTGGCTTTGGCCGTCACCGTCCACCACTCGGCCTGCGACGGCTCAAGCTCCACACGGTTCGTGTCGTCGTGGGCTTGCAGAGCTTCCGGACGCGAGAAGGAGGCGCCGACGCCGCCCTCCTTCGACCGGAGTTCAGTTCCGAACCCTAATGATGCGTACTCCAAGTTTTTCAGTAGCCTAATTGCCGCCGCGGCGCAGAACATCGGACCTATGATGGTCCAATTCGCGCCTCCCGGACGCGGTCATCGGCACGGTGACGCTCACCGCCGACGACCTCCGGAAGCTAAAGGAGATGGTTTCCTCCAAAATGAACAACTCCGCTTTCCACTGCTCCAACACCGTGGCGACCTACGCTTACGCGTGGGTTTCCCTCGTCAAAGCGCGAGGGCAGAACGCGGACAGCATTGTGCACATGATGTTCTCCGGAAACTGCAGGGAGCGGATTCAGCCCCGGCTACCAGCGGAGTACTTCGGCAACTGCATGAGCGGCAACTTCGCACAGGCGAAGGCTGTCGACCTCACGGGAGCAGATGGGGTGGCGGCTGCGGCTCGAGTCATCAGGGAAGCCATCGAACAGTTTAAGGAAGACCCGCTGAAAGACGTAGACAAGTTGCCGGAGAAGTACCGAGCGATCGCGCTGCAGAGGTCGCTGAGCGTTGCGGGGTCGCCGGTGTTCAAGGTCTACGACGTGGATTTCGGGTGGGGAAGACCGGTGAAGGTGGACATGCCGTCAATAACGAGGGCAGGAGTCATTTCGGTGTCGGAGAGCAGATATGAGAGCGGCGGAGTGGAGATCAGTTTGGTGGCGCCCAAGACAGAGATGGATGAATTTGAGGCTCACTTCTCAAATGGTCTCAAACTGCTGCAGTGAACTGATTCGACAGTCGCCATGTCTTGGATTTAAGATCACACAAGTTTCAGAAGAATGATCGTACGTAGTTCTTTTTACTTATCCACCTACAAAATATGCCTGCCTTGTCATTTCTTTTGTGTTCTATCATTTCATTGATAGGATATTATACGCAGCAGTTGGATCGATACTCCAATATAAGTAATCTGTTCATTCTAATTTCCCTCGTCAGTTGGATCGAATCCGAAACAAAGACTGCCTTCTCCAGCAACCAAGAAGTTCAGTCAACCATTTTTCATTTATAAGTTCCAGTTTAAAAAGGTAATAATTTGTTGTATGAAAAATTAACATGAAATGCTAGCATGAAAAACACAAGAGGCTAGATTCCATTGCATGTAGGTGGATCCCACTTCTATGTTTATGTCTTTCATGCTAATATTTCATATTAATTTTTCATTCAACAAATCATTATCCAGTTTAAAATGGGAGTAGACAACTACATGTTTTTTTTTCTAACATGCGTTTAAGTTTTTTTTTTTGATATTATTGTTTTCAAAAATAACCTTTAACTCTCAATTCTTCTCTCATCTCACCTTTTATAATATTTCTTATAATTTTTAGAACTATCATATCTTTGTTAAATTATATACTATTTAAGTACTCAATTATAATTTTAAAAAACTTTTTTAGATGATTGCTTAATATTGTAAATACTTGGTCTCTAAAAAACGAAAATCAGATAAAATAAGAAATTGCTACTAGTATAAATAATGGTTTCTGTTGATTAATTCTTTAGTGATTGTGTCACACCATCAAAATTAAATAGGCTTGATTGAATCTCAATTTTCAAATTTTCAACAGTAATCAATTAGTCGCTTGATATATGGTAATGACATCATAGTGAGTAATCAAATGATGAAGATGTTGAGTGATGACCAAGTTGATGTTTACTTGAGATATGGAGTGGATTCCACGGCATCTAAATCTAATGAAAAGGTCAATTCCTTGGACACTATATAAGATATCAAGAAATGTGATATAGTGATAAAATAAGAATCACATGTTACTTTTTAAAAGTTCAGACGTAATGATAGTACGAAAATTTTATATATATATATATATATATATATATATATTTTTATATGTAAACAACTAATGAAATATGTGATTTTAATTCTCTTATACTTTAGTGGATAGAAATATTATATATATTTTTAACTTTTAATTTTTTAAATATTATAAAAATAAAATATAAAGACATAAGATGAATTTATTATTGATAAAGATATATGCCAACAAGCATATTTATACGTATGGTTAAAATAATATACGATATATCTTTGTCTCGACTCATCAGGGAAGCCATCGAACAGTTTAAGGAAGACCCGCTGAAGGATGCAGAGAAGTTCCCGGAGAAGTAATGGGCGATCACGCTGCAGAGAGGCCAGCCACTGATCGTTGCGGGGTCGCCGGTGTTCAAGGTTTACGACGCGGATTTCGGGTGGGGAAGGCTGGCGAAGGTGGGCATGCATGCCATCGATATAACGAGGGCAGGAGCCATTTCGGTGTCGGAGAGCAGAGATGAGAGCGGCGGAGTGGAGACGGTTTGGCGGCGCCCAAGACAGAGATGGATGAGTTTGAGGCTCCCTTCTCAAATGGTCTAAAACTGCTGCAGTGAACTGATTCACAGTCGCCGTGGCTTGGATTTAAGAACACAAGTTTCAGAAGAATGATCGTAGTTCTGTTTTACTTCTCCACCTACGAAATATGCCTCGTCATTTCTGCTGTGTTCTATCATATATCAGTGAGGATTCAGTGATGGTATTGGAAAACATGGTTTTCAATGCCTAACTATCATTTCATCGATCTGATATTATACAGCAGCAGTTGGAACGATACTCCAATACAAGTCAGCTGTTCATTCTAAGTTGAGTTCCCTCGTCGGTCTTTAGATTTAGGAGAAAAGAAAGCATAGTTGATTTTTGCAATTGACTGTTAACACGAATCATGAACAAAGGCTAAGGAAATGAAATCGCATCGACTTTAACACGAATCATGAACAAAGACTGCGTTCTAAAGCAACCAAGAACAAGTCAACTATATTTTCTTTTCTAAGCTCCAATTATTAAATGATGGATTTAGCTCATACATTTCTAGAAACTGAAAAGAGAAAGAGGAAGCAGATTTGATGGGGATGAATTAATTAAGCATCATGAAGAAATTTTCGAGGAAATTACTACTGACCTAGGAGCCAGGGAGCTGAATGCACATGTTTAGTAAAAAAGATTAATATGTTTCTTCATAAACTGTCAATGCTGTCTCGTAAGCCAAAGACAAAGGTTTGCATGTTCACAGCGATGTCGTCAGATAGAAGAAACATGTGGAAAGCCAAAGGCATGGTTTGCATCTTTATAATGTTCCTCTGTTTACACTCACCTACCTCGCTAAGGGGAGGAACGGAATGTCCTATTCTAATGAAAAAATAATGATAAAACTTGTAATAGTTTGATTTGATTGCTTCCGTTGAATTGGTGTATTACAGGTGCAGTCAATGATCGTACCCGGCATTGATTGTTTGAAAAATCTGAGGATCAACAGTATCCAAATCATTTTTTTTTCATAGAAAGATACATGTGTCTTTAACATGGAGGCAGAGCACTACCTTTCTGATTTCGTTTTGAACGTGTCCTCCATTCAATTCTTCTGCATCTTCCTTTCGACGACATCGTTGTTGACTTGTATGCCCCATCCTTGGTGCTTTAAAACCTCCACAATCTACTCTCGCTAACACGATCAATGCGATGCTAGAGATGAGACAAGTTAAAGGATTCTTGTTCTCTGCCTTCTTCCTTGCCCTCGTCCCTTGGAGCTATTTCGCTACTGCTCAGGAAGTTGGTATGTCATGTTTTCATCAACTAAGCCTCCGTTCGAAGCTTTGGGGGATATAATCTTGTTTTTGTGTGTAGAGGATGAGAGAGAGTTCAGCTACGTGGTAGGGAGCCCAAATGGTCCTGAACACTGGGGAGAGATACACCATGAATGGGCTCTGTGCAACAACGGAGACATGCAGTCCCCTATCGACCTCTTGCACGAGAGGGTCCATGTTGTCCCTGGACTAGGCAGTATCCAGAGGAGTTACAGGGCGTCCAATGCCACGCTGAGGAATCGCGGCCATGACATCATGGTATTCATCTTCTCAAATTGTTTTCTTTCTCGTTCATTTTGTAAACAAAGCAGGAATACAACTATATATTATGCTCGATCGATCGATGCATGCAGTTGGAATGGGAGGGAGGAGCAGGAACGATTCACATCAACGGCACCGATTATGAGCTTCGACAGTGCCATTGGCACTCTCCATCCGAGCATAGTATTAACGGGAAGAGGTCCTCCATTTCACTACTCTAAATGCATCTTTTCTTCATGGGAACAAGCCAATCCTTTTCTGATGTTTGAACTCGAGTCTGTTTAATTTGACTTCATGCAGATTTGCAATGGAACTGCATTTGGTGCATGTATCAGCAGATCAACGTGTAGCTGTAGTGGGCATTATGTACGCAATTGGACGACCAGACACTTTCCTCTCAGAGGTTTGGGCTCTGGAGCTTGTTAAGCACTAGGAACATATTTATAAACAGACTACTCACCTATTTTTTTTCTTACAGCTAATGGAAGATATCGAAGAAATAGCAGATAGAAGAGAAGGGGAGAAAGCAGTGGGTCTTGTGGATCCAAGGCACATCGAATTAGGAAGTAGGGAGTATTACAGATACATGGGCTCTCTGACCACCCCACCTTGTGATCAAGGTGTTGCTTGGACCATCAGTGGGAAGGTATTTAATTACTCGCCATGAACCAAAGTATTTCATGTTAATTTCTGGACGGTTGCTGATGGTGTATTTTGGAACATAAATTTCAGATAAGAACTGTGTCGAAGGAGCAAACGGCTTTGCTGAGACGGGCCGTGGATGATGTACGAAGTTTCATGTTTAATTTTGAACAGGGCATAGGCATTCATTTACATCTATTTTCTTTCCTCCCTTTTGCAGGAAGCAGAGGAAAACGCAAGGCCAGTTCAACCAAATAATGGTCGGGAGATCCAATTTTACACTCCTTGGCACCGTAAAAATGTTGAAGTCCATCCGTAGAGGAACAGCAGAGTGTATTGCTTAATTACTTGCCAACAGTTTCTACCATTGATTTTGATTTATGGGAGGAGTTGATTTATGTTCAGGAGAGTAGTGTATTCATGGCTTGTTTAATATCGTCTAAAATAATAAAGATCAGTATACATTCTAAAGATCATGTCCACTCCATCTACAACATTAATATCAAAGAAACATAAAGAATTTCTTTCTCCCTCCAAGTACCATGAATAGATCTTAGGCATCGTAAACATGAAGCACACATTTGTAATATATGTACGAATCATACGAGCAGGTTTGTTCATGAATGCGAATAGTAACCACATAGTGGGCGCATGTTTGTTTAATGAACTAGGCAATAGTTTCTTTTAAAGAAAAGAAAAAATGAAACAGAAATCATATATAGGTAAAAATCAATACAATTGTGTTTTCAATTTCTCATTTTTGTCTTTACCTTGTTCGTTTACATCTGTGTCATGTGAAACTTCTTGTTCAAACAGCTTATAATCTTGTATTAGGAAACAAGAATCCATATCCACTCTCAGCTTGTCTGGAAGAATGACATAAATATGCTCATGTTGTAAGAATCTCGAGTAATGAGATACCAGGAGAGTTGACATGACTGCACTTGCAAGGATGATAACACTTCTCAGATATCTGGTCACTAACCAACCCATTTAGCCCACCTGAACAAGGGTCTAATTTTTGCTGGCAAAGAATATGGTTCGAGAGAATTCGAATCTAAGTCTAGTGTACTTCTGTCTGACCATATGTATACCCCTCTTTCCTGCTTGTTACCAGGAACTGTGTTGTCGAGTATGAATGCCACGATGAGGGCGACCACCATGTTAAGAGATAAAAGAGCATTCAGAGCAAAATTGAACTGCAAAAATTAGGAACCAAATTAGAGGTGAAACTGAAGCATAAAATGGAATTTTCCATGCTCCTATTTTATCTGATTGCCATTTGGAAAACTCCCATTCAAACAGTTTAAGAAAATAATGATCCCATGCCAACCAATCTACTTGAGTACAAGTGAATGCA
Source organism: Curcuma longa (assembly GCF_044706935.1). NCBI lineage: Eukaryota > Viridiplantae > Streptophyta > Magnoliopsida > Zingiberales > Zingiberaceae > Curcuma > Curcuma longa. Next base: position 2,505 of record NW_027429672.1, on the reverse strand, counting down.
TGAACTGAAAGCTTGTTTGATACCAACTCTGAAAAGAAAATAATGGCAACTATATGGTAATTAGAAAGAATTTTCAAGAATTAGAACCCCAAGTTTTGTGCTTGGAGGAAGAGGAAATATACTTACATTTCTATGCATAATGTTATTAAATACCAACCTGTTTAGTCAATTAAATGTAGCCATACAGGTAATGTAGCAAAGGAAGTGGGTGGGATTTAAAAATCCAATCACTTCTGATAGAATTTGCAAAAAAAATGATGTATTTTGGAAGAAAAAAAACAGCATAGTTACTAAGATTGATATGATTTCAGACAAGCAATTGGCTAACACTATTGAATCGTTATCCAAATTCAATAATTTTTCTGGATTTTAAACCAACTGTCGTCACTAAAAATGTCTCTGTTCAGATTAAGTAATCTAACAAACTGAAACAGCTTGTATCACAATTCTGTGTGAAATGGTGCTCAGAACCACTAGTTCAATAATAGTGCTCTCATAAGAAAGGCTTAGTTAGCGTATAGACAATCAAAAGGGATGTCAAACTTACCCCCTCATTGCTTGTATGGACTGGTCCACTTGATGCTGCTCCGTAAGGCAAAAGATAGCTTGGCAAAATGAGAATGGAATTTGGTTCATACTGTTGAAAATATGCAGGTACGGATAGAGAGATAAATAAGGTGAATCCAACAATGATTATATTCCTTGAACTTCTCGTTTGAGTATACTGCAAAGTAGAAAGGCCAAGTGCAACTATCAAAGCCCATGTAAAGCATAGAACAGAAGCAACCAAAGCAAGCGGAATAGAAGCCAGGAGAGCACCAACTTTTCCTGTCAAAGAGAGGGAGAAAAAAAAATCAGGATATTGGCAAGAAATACAAGCATGGTTCTAGTATGCTTGTCGATTTAATGTCAAAGTCCAGGGATAATTATCAGTGATATATCCTTGCACAGAGTTTAATGAAGGGATAAGATTCATACAACCACACCAAATAGTTAGGACAAATACAATTATTATGGAAACTAGAATACTTGCATTTGACTATCGTTTGATTTTTTTTTTTCAACAGAAAGCTTCCTTACCTACAAATGACAACAGAATTAATAGTACTGCTCCAAGTTCCAGAGCCTTTCGGGATGCCATTTTAGTTACATCAAGAGTGTGTATATTCTCACTCAGTGTCACTGATCCAGTTCCAGTTCCCCAGAGTCCAGCTAATATACTTGTCAACCCTTCCATGCCTATTCCCCTGCTGACAATTCCAGGAGTTGGGGGCTTTAGGTTCACTAATAATGATGTAGAATGGTATGAACCAATCTGGATGAAATATCAAATAAGCAAAATTTAAGTTTCGTATTGGTTATAGGAATATGTCAGAAAGCAACAGGAAATATTTTGCAGCTTCAAGCTCTCTTGCATACACCCTTTTGTAAAGAACAAATTGTTCAAGTTTGGATAGTCAAAAAGTTTGAACCTTCTAGACAAGTTTTTCTAACATAATTAACAGGAAAACCACTTACCGAGTCAACTGATGCAACGAGTGATATAATGACCATGATAAATGATGTCTTGAAATGAAAGGTGGGAGAGCCCCACTGGAATGGATAAGGAACCCTGACCCAAGCAGCAGTTTTCCAGGCATTAGAAACATCAGTTCGACAATTCTTCATAATAGTCACATGTCTTCTACATCCATCTGTTAAAATGTTTGAACTTGGCACATTTGAATTGCAACCCTTGTAGTTGTAAACCCCGCCCGCTGTCAGAAAGAATGCATACGCCCATACAATGGCAACACTAAGTGGAACCTAGAGGAAGAATCCAGGCTTCTGTATCAGGTGGTGTAAAGGAATATTCAAGGAAATTAAAACAAAAGAAGAGGAAAAAAGGTGATACCGCATAAATTAAGAATAAACGATTCCCAAATAAAGATAATCGTCCGAGGTACTGCATACATGAGAAAGAGAAGAATTCATGATCATTCTACATGAATATCTACTGGAATAAGTAGAATGTCTGAGTCTCTCAGTGTGAAAGAAATTGGACAACATTTGATCACATTCATACGAGAAAAACAAATTGACATCTGAAAATTAGAGAAGTTGGTATTCCAGTATTACAATAAGGCTAAGAGAGAGACATGCTAAAAGAAGAGAGATATTCTAGAAGGAAAGCAGTCAAAAAAGATCAACTAATTGATTTTGATGCAATTTTGATCATGAAAATCCTCTAATGCCGTGGATTAGAGAAATAAAAGATGGACTATTAGATAATAGAGACAATCCTTGGCTAGATAAAATGTTAGAAGAAAGTGGAGAAGGTGAAGTTGGTAAAATGTGGAGGATGTATTAATTCTGATTCTAGAGAAAACCCAAAATAATTCCCACGGTTCGAATGGAGATGCTGGTATTGTTGCTGGTGCTAAGATAGAGATAGTCCTTGTTACATGGATGATATGTCACAGTATTATAGTATTATAGAAGGAGAAGATGTATATGAAGGAGGTG
>NW_027429671.1:0-1500 GCF_044706935.1 Curcuma longa | reverse complement strand
TGTGTATTTCTTCATATGAATATTATGTGAGATGTTAAGATGCATCTTGATGAGGCATGAAAAGTATCAATATATTTATATGATATGTATCTCGAACATCAAAGCTGCTTATGGATTTTCTTATGACATTGCTATGTGTATGACATTGTAGTATTTCTATGATATGACTTTCTCTCTTATATATTTTCTTTTGATATATGTGTTGCATTCTTACTTGTTTTAACAAAGAATGGTGTATGGATTTAGGGGGAATTCTTGTAGTTTAATATGTCATTTTGAAACATATATTAAATCATAACCAAAACCTACAATTTAGACACCTTACATGATCCTATCTAAACACTCTAGAAATGTCTACTTGTAGGAGATCATAGGTTTCATGAGTATTGATACAAAGTCTTTGTAAACTTAAGAGTTTCATAGTTTTGAAACTTTGTATCAAAATCTTATTTTAATAGGCAAAATATTTTTAAAATATTTTTTCATTATTCTATTTGACTTAAGTAATGACTGTATGAAATTTCATGATTTTTCATCAAAAATTGAATTACTTATGAATTTTCAAAGTTTGGGTCTGAAAATCTATTTTTCAGATGTCAGTCGACTGATTCAGAGATCAGTCAACTGATGTGGCTGAAATTCTCTGATTTTGGCCTTTCTTGACTAGTTACATATCTTATGACCTACTATTTGTTGTCATATGCTCTAGGAGTATTTTTATGGTCTATAGGATTGATCATACCTATAACTTAGGCTCCACAAAGCCATTGTTGGTGCATGATTATAGGGGGAGTAGAGTTTTAGGGGGAGTGTGTGCCTGAACGAACCAAGTTAATATTACAAAGGCATGAGGTCCTTCTGGGTTATTTGCCCTAACTCTTATTTGTTTCTGCCTCCTTTGAAATAATGATCTTTTTGCTGTATGTCAAAAAGGGGGAGAAATGAGGTGTTTAAGTTAGAATCTAAATGCTTTTATGCTTTTATTCATGCTTATCGTCTTATGATTTATTCTTTATCATTATGGTTATTCTGCTGATATATATCTTGTTATATTAAAGACCTAACTTAAATAATGTTTTATCAAACATCAAAAAGGGGGAGATTGTTGATGCAGTCTTGCCCCAAGCATCATTGGATTTTAATGTTTGACTAAAACGAGTTTAAGTTAGGCAATGTTGGTGATCTAACAAGTGTGATTTGATTAAATGTTTGGCTAAAACAAGTTTAAGTTAGGCAAATGGTGAAGTCCCTTGTGACGCGGCCTCTTGGCAAATGGTGAAAGTCTGGAGGTATGGCCTCTTGGCAAATGGTGAAGTCCCGGAGGCGCGGCCTCTTGGCAAACAGAAAAGGCGTGGCCTCTTGGCAAATGGTGAAGTCCCAGAGCTGAGGGAAACGATGAAGTTGAAACGTCTTAAGCAAGTGCAAGGATGGGCACGAGGCTTGTGGAAGACGTTTGAAGGCTTGCGTCAAGGCTAAGAGATGAAGAAGGAAGCTGAAAGG
>NW_027429670.1:0-1262 GCF_044706935.1 Curcuma longa | reverse complement strand
TGTAGGGTCTAAAAAATGTCCACATCTCCACAATGGCATGATATTGTCCACTTTGGGCCTAAGCCCTCATGGTTTTGTTCTTGGGCTATCCCCAAAAGGCCTCACCCCAATGGAGATACTTTCCATCCTTTTAAACCCATGATCTTTCCCATGTGTTTTAGATGTGGGACTATGTTTGCACCCTTGCAACCCAACGTCCCCCTCAAACAAAGGACCACTAGAAGCTCTGCTACCATTTCTCATGGTCCGACTGCCATTTCTCATGGTACTGGCTGCCATGTCCCTCATGGTCCGGCTGCCATGTCCCTCATGGTCCGAGCCTCCCCTACTTCCTTTGTTTTTCCCGAGGGTCCCCACATGGTTAGATCTGGATCATGGCTCATCCGGCGGTTAGTCCGGTGAAGAGCAGCCTCGCTCTGATACCAATTGTAGGGTCTAAAGAATGTCCACATCTCCACAATGACATGATATTGTCCACTTTGGGCCTAAGCCCTCATGGTTTTGTTCTTGGGCTCTCCCCAAAAGGTCTCACCCCAATGGAGATACTTTCCATCCTTTTAAACCCATGATCTTTCCCATATGTTTTAGATGTGGGACTATGTTTGCACCCTTGCAACCCAACATTCTGGTTATTAAATTTTATTATGTCATCATTGTTAATTTTGTTTGTATTTTCTTCGTCAAAGATTACATTGGTAGTTTCTTCTACTTTTAGTGTATCTTTATTGTAGACTCTATATGCTCTACTGGTGGATGAATATCCTAAGAATATTCCAGAGCTAGTTTTGGATGTAAACTTTCCTAAGTAGTCTTTAGTATTTAATATGTGAACTTTACATCCAAATACATTTATGTAATTTAAGTTAGGTATTTTATTGTTAAATATTTTATAAGCAGTTTTTTTGTGTCTTTTATTAATTAATACTCTATTTTGAATATAACAGGCTATGCTTATTGTCTTAGCCCAAAATTTGTTTGCTAGTCTATATTCATTTAGCATTGTTCGTGCGGCTTCTTGTAAGGTTCTATTTATTCGTTCGACTATTCCATTTTGTTATGGCGTTCTTGGACAGGAGAATTCATGGTGGTATCTGTTATCTTGATAGAACTTTGTGAATTTGGCATTTTCAAATTTACCACCATGATCACTTCAGATTCTTTTTATTTTTAAGTCTTTTTCTATTTTCTAATAATTTACATAATGTTGTAAATTTTTCATATGTTTCATCTTTAGTCCTTAAAAATTTTACCCAGGTATATCT
>NW_027429669.1:0-1688 GCF_044706935.1 Curcuma longa | reverse complement strand
TACTCTCGTATAATATCGAAGTCCCAAAATCAATCAAGGACCTCGTATACTAGTAAATCTCCTATCAAGATCCAATTTCTCTTCTCTCATTCAAATCCACAAAAATCCTTACGATCTGGCATTCAATCTCTGATTCCAGATCTGAAGCCTAAGAATCCCTTGCTCCGATTTTTCCCTTCTTAATCGAAGCTTAATGTCAATTCAATAGCAAGAACAAATCTCCTCTTCTTCTCCTTGCTTGTTGCCGAACCAAGATTCCACACCTGAACCGATCAAAATCTAATTGATCTGATAATCAAATCCAAGTTTAAGATCCATTCAAGAAGAAATCCCTAAACAAGGATCTAAACCCTTAGAAATCTAAGCCGACCCCTTACCTTACAAATTCGGCTTCTCCTTCTTCCTCTTCACTCACGGCCGAAACTGAGGATCAGCCCAAAATCCAAATCAAGCTAAAATCTCTGATCAATTCAAGAATCAGAACTTAGAAAACCTTATCTCAATGTCATAGCATCAAGATCTAAGTTCTTACCTCAAAGAAGCCATGCCTTAGTTCCCTAGCTCAAGGTCTGCTGAAAACCCAAACTCGATCAAGAAATTGCCACCGATCTGTGAGCTCGAGCAAATACCGAATCACTCAACCAAAATCCTTAGAAATCTCCACATGAACACTACACAAAATCGAGAATACGATTAGGGATCAACTCACCGAGTAATCCCTTCCTCAGATCCTCCACCGCATCGCACCGACTGCTGCCCTTCTCCACAGTTTGCCGACCACCACCCCACAGATCGCCGGCCTCAACCGGTGCAGTCGACGCCCTCCTTGGGACGCCCTCCCTCGCTGGTGATCGCCGCACTCATGGAAGGGAAGAACGCCTCACCGCCGCTCGCGATCGAGAATGAAGCAGAGAAGAAGAGAAGCGAAACAGAGGAAAGGATCGCGAGGAATGGAGATTGCGATCGGCTTAAAGGTTTCTTAACGGGCGGGTGTGTTTAACGGGTTCGGATCCTATAACCAATAACCCAATAACCTATTAAGATTTGAGTTTAGACCGGGTTCGTTTCAGGTCATTACTGTAGCAAACCGGACTAATCTTGGTTCGCTTGGTTCACTAACCAATCGAACCCCGTTTTGACTCAAACCAATTTTATTTGATCCGTCTACACAAGACGAATCTTTTCATCCTTTTTATTTTATCAAAACCTCTTCTATTACGAACCAAACCAAATTGGTTCAATTTGGTTAAATCTTGGTTTATTTGGTTCACCAACCAAATGACCTCTGATTTGAACGGAAACACTTTCGTTCATTTCGTCTTCATAAGACGAATTCATTCCCTTCCACTAATAAAATTTCTAATCATACCCAATTAGGATTAAATTATTTACAATTTAACCCCTAAAAATTTTGGTATTTTACATGCATAATTGAAATTGTGTGGATTTCCTTAATTTCACTCTCCCTTGAATTCATTGTTAACAATCTTGAATTTGATTCTCCCCCCGAATTCAATTTTCTTATCTTTCTCCCCCTTAACAGATTAAAACTTTGAGAGTTTTGAAAAATGAACTTTTTGAAAAATTTCTGAAAGTTTGAAACCAATTTAAAAAACATAAACCAATTTTAAAATAACAAGTTTGAATGTTTTGAAAAAACCAAGTTTGAAAGTTTTGAAAAGTCCATG
>NW_027429668.1:0-1795 GCF_044706935.1 Curcuma longa | reverse complement strand
TGATGTGCTTCCGCAAGTGCACGGAATATCGCCAAGTAATAAAAAGATCGAATCCACAGGGACCGTGGAACTACTTACTAAATCTAGCACAAAAAGGTGGAGAGAATATAGATCATGAGTTGTGTGGGGGAGAAAGGAGTGTTTTAAAGTGCTTTATCCTAAAAGTCGGAGAAAGGGATCGACTGTGACACTGATGGGTGAAGCGATCCTAGGATTTCGGACTCCTCAGAGAATGGATTAATTGACTTGGATCCTCTACCTTTCCTCAATAACTGTTCAATTGTAGGAATGTCAACCAAATTATCCAATTCAACCTCGTCAGGTATCCTCGAATTAAATCATTGGTGTTCTTACGTCACTCGTTATTGGTTTGAAACGGTTCTAGAAGCCCGGTTCAAGGTCTGCCCGTGTCACTCAGGCGCCCCGGAAATACTAAAAGAACCTTATCCACTGTCACTAGATACCCTTTTACGGATCTCTCCCCAATAACGAATGACCGCTAACTATTCCTCATAAGAATTCAACTATGTATTAGAAAATCCTTCGGAATCTCGCCCGGTTCAAGGTCTGCCCCTTTTACAGAGCGCCCCGGTATACGGCCTAATGATTCCCCAATTCATAGTAAATCCCTACCCTCATGGATTCACACACACACAATTTATCATCAAGTACAAGCATAAATCCACAAAGCAATTCACAGTATTTCATAGAAAACGGTAGATTAATCAAATCCAAATACAATCATCCATTACATCTGATTTATCCTACATCCTAGAATCTAGGGAAATCTACTCCATATCGAGGAGAATACAATCCAAAGGAAAGAGAGAATACATCTTGTTCCCAAAGATAAACAAGAAATGCAGGAAACTAGACTTATCTTCTTCCTCGGAGTGAAATCTCTGCGTAGATGAGATGGAAATGGTCTGGAGCAGTCGGATCGGTGATGGATCGTCGAATCTCTCTCCGAAATAGGCGTCGGCGGCTCTAGAACAACTCCGGTGGCTCTCCAAGGTCTCCCCCCCTTTGCTAGGTCTCCAAAGAGGCCTATTTATAGTGCAGGGTTCGGTAGCAGCTCGCCTCCGTGCACACGGCCGTGCCTGGAAGGCACGGCCTTGTGTTGGCTTCCGGCACAAGGTAAGGCACGGCCGTGCCTTGGGGGCACGGCCTGAAGCTGTGAGCTCTCGGATCAGGGGCACGGCCGTGCCTCTTAGGCACGGCCCAGAGTAGTCCTTCTTCTGTTTGATGGCACGGCCGTGCCTGGGAGGCACGGCCACGCACTGGCTGGAGCTGAGTGGCTGGACACGGCCGTGCTTCTGAGGCACGGCCTGCTGCTTGGGCTCTTCTGTTCTTGCACACGGCCGTGCCTGTGAGGCACGGCCTTCAGCTGAGGCTGGCTCCAAGGTGAAGACACGGCCGTGCTTTGGAGGCACGGCCATGAACTGGCTTGGTTCTGTTTTGAAGCACGGGTGTGCTTTTGAGGCACGGCCTCTGGCTGATGCTGAGGGGATTTTGGCACACGCCCGTGCCCATTGACACACGGCCAGAAGTTGAATAGACATGGCCGTGCCTATGAGGCACGGCCCTGTCTTGCCTGATCTTCAATAGTACTCCGTTTTGCCCGTTTTCGCTCCAATTTCCACCCTGAAACATGTTAAAGCACGAGCAGATCTCCGAACTAGGAAATGTAGAATATATGCCTAAATGCATGAATAAGGGATGCAACATACATAAGAATAAAGCAATAAGCTCAGAAAGATGTGCAAATAAAGCATGAAAACAGGTATACATCCTA
>NW_027429667.1:0-1409 GCF_044706935.1 Curcuma longa | reverse complement strand
TAGGGAGACGTTACGTACATAAACTTTCCTTAAATTTTACTCATTAAATAAAATAACTCAAATATTTTTCTGTTTAGCATGCGAAAGCAAAAGAAATAAATAACTTCTGGGATAAAATAAACATTTCTTTAATTCTTAATCTTGTTGATCTTATTCCGCGGTTCCGCCGACACCACACATCAAACATTTTTTCAGCTGCCTCCTCTTTCCTAAAACTTTTCCTTTCATTTATCTGCAATATGAGGAATGCAAACTATAAGCAACGCTTAGTAAGTACATCATCTAACTCACAAAAACCATAGAAAACTTCGTAATAACTGATTGCTATTATATGAAAGAAATGCTGGAAATGACATGGAAAAAAACTTATATTATATATAAGTGAAAATAAATAAACATCCTTCTTTGGGCCCAGCGAGATATCACTTAAATTTCTTGTGGGCCTTGTGCCCAGAATTCTTTGTGGGCCTTGTGCCCAGAATTCCTTTTCTTATGGGCCTTGTGCCCAGAATTCTTTGTGAGCCTTGTGCCCAGAATTCCTTTTCTTATGGGCCTTGTGCCCGTGGGCCTTGTGCCCGATACCTGCCTATCTAAAGTAAAATACTTTTCTTATACTTCTTATATCATGCAATTTGGAAAGAAACAATTTACACATGCTTTAACATAAAATGATGTCATGGAAATAATACTTTATGCATGCTCTACATACTATGGACAGAATAAAGAAAACAACGGAGCAACTCATACTGCAGGTGGGGGATGTACTTACAATATCTTACTTCTTATACTAATTTCCTTACAAAATTGCATATTCAAAATCATGTTAGAGAAGAAGATACTCATACTGCAGGTGAGAGATGTACTTACCTTTTGCTCTAATTTCCTTACAATTCTTCCGTTAGAAGAAGTCTTCTCGGCGATCTTCCTATATCTACGCGTACTTCTCGCGGAGAGGAGCGTCATTCTAAAGAAGTTCTCCGGAAATCTTCCTTGTAATCCTAGGGGACGGACTCCTCGTTCTTCGAGTTTGGGGCGCCGGAGGGAGGAAAAGAGGGCGACGACGTTCTGGGCGAGAGGTGAGGGAAGGGTTTTCGAAGATAATCAAAACCCTCTCTCAAGCCTCCTATTTATATTAAGTGATGCCTAGACCTAATTCGTCGATAAATAAAAATTCGGTTCCTTCTTATTCGGAATATATTGTTGGGTCGTTTGGTTATTGGAGATATTTTAGAAGTTGTATATTTCTAAAGGTTGTGGGTTCAAATCCTGTCTTGGACATTTTTATTCCTATTTATTTTTGCTACTTCCGCTACTCCAAAAATTCCAGAAAAATATTCTAAAATTCTAGAAAAAGTATAGAATATTTCTAAAATTATTTTTGAGATTTTTCGGGCGTTACAGCATAGGAA
>NW_027429666.1:0-15538 GCF_044706935.1 Curcuma longa | reverse complement strand
GGCCCCTCCGGCTCAGGCCGCCCATGCTCAAGCCCATCACGCCCAAGCCTACCAGGCTCCGGCCCATCAGGCCCAAGGTCAAGTCCAACCCTATATTTTTGAAGACTACGGTGGGATGTCCATATAATCTACAGCGGCCAGAACTCCACCTCATCATCTCGCACGGGGAAAAGGCCCATGTCCAAGAGAAGGCAATAGCTCCCACAAATCTCCTTTTGCCCAGTGGATTTTAGAAGAAGAACTCCCGCGTCACTTTCGCGCCCCTCAGCTTGTGGATTACACCGGAGCAACTGATCCGGAAGATCATTTAGGGAAATTTGAGAATGCCGCCATGCTACATCAGTACACCGATGCCATCAAATGTCGGGTTTTCTCACCACCTTGGTCGGCGCGGTGGTCCGCTGGTTCAACCATCTGCCGCCAGTATCCATATGTTCTTTCAATGATTTTAGAAGCTCCTTTCTAAGGCACTTCGCCACCAGCCGAGCTTACCGAAAGACCGTGATGGACCTTTTTTCCATCAAACAGAAATCCAAGGAGTCACTCAAGGAGTATGTGCGCAGATTCAATCAGGGGGCGCAGGAAGTCCCGACCGCTCCATCAGAGGTACTTGTTAGTGCCTTTTCCCAGAGATTGATAGAGGGGGATTTCTTTCGGTCTCTCATCAAGAAGCCTCCCGAGAACTTCGACATGCTGTTGACCCGAGCCGACAAGTACATACACGTGGAAGAAGCTCAATCGGCTCGGCGCATAAACTCCGACGCTTCCTCCCACGGCAGTCCGAGTCGACAGCTTCCTCCGGCCGTTCGAAGTGAACACCGCCATCCACCTCAACCGCTTAGGAGATCGGAGCCGGAGCATCCAACTAGACTGGCAGTTGGCCCTCATGCCATACAAGCAGTGGATTCTCGGCCCACTCAACCGTCGGGGCCTTCACGTTGGTTGCCCCGCTTCTGCGCGTATCATCGGTCGTGAACTCATGATACTCGAGATTGCCATCAGTATGCCCGAGTCCTCCGGGAGTCAGAAGAACAGCGCTCTGGGAGGGCGTTACCTGCCCCCCAACCCCGACGGGAGACCCACAATCAGGCCGCTCCTCCACCTCCGCCACCCTCTCCTCCGACCGCCTACAAGCGCCACCGTTCTCCCAGAGAGCTCACTCCCCCAATGCAGAATGAGGGGGACCGCGGTTAGGGATCCGACCCCCGTGATCCTCGAGTCGGCAATCAAGATAACGTCCCCCGAGGCAATATCCTCATGATTACGGGGGGGGGGGGGGGGGGCGCTACAGATGGAGACTCCAACCGGGCCAGGAAGGCCCACAGCCACCAGTTGGAAGTCTACGGTGTAGCTGGAGGAAGTCGGGGAGACGGGCCCATCATCGGCTTTAGGCCACAAGATTTGGAGGGAGTGGAAACTCCTCATGACGATGCGCTGGTCATAAGGGTCACCATCGCCAACTATGATATATCCAGAGTGTTTGTTGACGCTGGCAGCTCCGTCAACATCATCTTCAAGACAGCCTTTGATCAGATGTAGATCGATGTGACTGACCTGGAACCGATGGCCACCTCCTTATACGGCTTCACAGGAAACGAAGTGCGTCCATTGGGATAAATACGCCTCGCTATCTCTCTAGGCGAGGAACTAGTTCGGAGGACGAGGTATTGCTTCTTCACTATAGTGGATGTTCCCTCCTCCTATAATGTGATACTAGGTCGACCAACGCTCGACGCTTTCTCGGCCGTCGTGTCCACATACCATCAGAAGATCAAGTTTCCCGTAGGTGACTTAGTCGGCGAGGCGCAAGGCGATCAAGTGACGGCACGACGTTGTTACGTCGATGCAGTCCGGACGGAAGCCCAGAAGGCCCGACGGACCCAAGGAGCTGAAGTACATGCAGTCCAAGAGGTGCCTAACTCCCATACTGCAGCCGAGAAAGAGCTCTTGCAAGTATGCCCCGACCGCCCGGAGACAGCCGTGCAAGTGGCCGCTGAACTACCAACCGAGTTAAAACTGGAACTGGCCGAATGCCTCCGCCGGAATCAAGACGTCTTCGCCTGGTCTCCGACAGACCTCACAGGTGTTGCCCCTTCTGTCGCCATCCACCGCCTTAACGTTCTTTCAGGAGCCCGCCCCCGTCAAACAGAAGCGACGACACTTCAGCCCCTAGCAGAACAAAGTGATCCGAGAAGAAGTGCAGAAGCTGTTGAAGGCCTGATACATCAAGGAAGTGCACTTCCCCACGTGGCTGTCCAATGTAGTGCTGGTGCCGAAGTCAGGGAACAAATGGCGGGTTTGCGTGGATTTTGAAGACTTAAACAAGGCCTGCCCGAAGGACTGTTATCCACTGCCTAGGATTGATCAATTGGTTGACTCCACCTCTGGGTGCGAATACATATATATGTTGGATGCTTATCAGGGGTATCATCAAATCCCCCTTTCTGTAAACGACCAAGATAAGGTCAGTTTCATAACGACAGATGGAACTTTTTATTATACTGTTATGCCATTCGGACTAAAGAACGCAGGAGCTACTTATCAACGGTTGATGGACAAAATCTTCATTCATCAATAAGGCCGTAACATCGAAGTATATGTGGATGACATACTGGTTAAGTCCGAGAAAGGAGGCTCCCTCATTGCTGACATAGAAGAAACTTGCAGCACTCTGCGCCGATATGGCCTAAAACTGAATCCAGTCAAGTGCCTATTTGGAGTCCGAGTGGGAAAATTCCTTGGTTACAAAGTGACCGAGAAAGGGATCGAAGTCAATCCGGATAAAGTACAAGCATTATCCCAGATGTCCCCACCCCGCAACCTCAGGCACTACAACAAATATGACTTTCCGCAGCGCGTCATCAACGGCGCACAATTAAAGTGTGCTGTTAATAATAGCTTTTACAGCGCGCCTAATTAAGTGCGCTGCGAAAAATATTTCATATTTTATAATTAACAGCGCATAAATAATAGTGCGCTGTAAATGTTATTTTTGACAGCGTACAAAAATTATACGCTGTTAAAAGACTAATTAAAAAATTATTATTGACAGCGCACATTAATATACGCTGTTAAAAGACTGAAAAAAATTAATATTGGCAGCGCGTAAAGGTATTTCGCTGTTAAAAAAAAAACAATATTCTGACCCTCGCTCGCTCGCAGCATATCCCTCCCGATTTATCCCCGCGGACGTATTTTCGCCCCTCCTCCCGCTCGCAGCTTCTCCTCCCACTCGCAGTCGCGAAACCCTTCTCCTCCCGGCTCCCGCTCGCGAATCGGCCTCTCCACCGGCTCAGGCGAATCGGCAACCTCCCGCTCGCGAACCCTTCTCCTCCCGCTCGCGAATCGGCGTTCCTTCTCCTGCCGCTCGCGACCCGCGACTCTTCTCCTCCCGCTCGCAGTCGCGAATCCCTTCTCCTCCCGCTCGCGAATCGGCGTTCCTCTCCACCGGCTCAGGCGAATCGGCAACCTCTCCTCCTGCTCGCGAACCCCTTCTCCTCCCGCGTGGGAATCGGCAACCTCACCTCCCGTTCTTCTCCACCGTCGGCAGCGGAATCACACCAGGTATACTGCTTTTAGGGTTTTAAGTTGAGAAATTAGTGTTTAAGGTTGCATGCTGATCATGTTTTTGTTGTACATTAGAAAGCAACAAACTGAACAAATTAGTGTTTAAGGTTTCTGCTTAAGGTTTTAAGTTTTTTAATTTTTTTGTTGTACAAATTAGAACAAATTAGAAAGCAACAAACTGAACAAATCATGTTTTTGTTGTACATTAGAAAGCAACAAACTGAACAAACCCTTCTGCTTAAGGTTTCTGCACAGCAATGGCTCACATGAATGTCCCACAGATGAATACTTCTTTAGTAGCCATCTGAATTACAGCGCTTTAAATGCAAAGTTGAATGTTACTGTTTCGAGTAAAGTTGAATTACAGCGCTTTAAATACATGAATTAGCTTTTGTTGAGTATTCGATTGTCAATCTGTATTAGAATTGTGGATTTCTCAGTGTAGCTGTGCGGGTACGTGTGATGCAACTTTCCATGATCGGTGACAGTATTAGCAGGCTTACAGTTGTCTCAAGATTAGTTTGGAATGACATACTGTCCTCTTTACTATGGAGCCTTATATTGTCTTGTCGATTTTAGATCCTTGTAGACAGTAAACAACTGGCCATTCTTAATTTTTTAATATCACAAGAGAAAGGGCTATTGCCTAGTCTATACAAATCTAACCTTTACCTCATTGTAAGTACATGCAGTATGTAGTTACGCTACATTATTCATTTGTTTATTTCTGAATTAGTTCATGCAATAAATATGACAGATATGCTAAGTTTTGGTTTACTAGAATCATAAATCATGCACTAACTACAAATGTTGTTGACAAGTCATGCAATTTAGATTTGTGTGAGAATGGCCCGTTTCAGAAACCAAGAATTAACACACTTTGTCACATTAGTGATATCATTGACTAAACATGGTTATTTGCTATCAATATTGAAGCTTGATCAATGAGAATACAACTGAATTGCAAAACCAATACCCTAAAATTAGTCGATTATTTGGTTTCATTTGGCATCTCTTATGGGTTCAGGATAAAAAATTAGGAGGGAGTTATTAATTAGCATGATGTTATTTAGCTGGAGAAGCAACAACCAGTAGCAATTTTCTTCTAGCTACAACATCCTATTTATTGTGGATTCCTAAATCCATTCTATTGCAGCTTTAGACAGACATGCTACTGACAGTGTGGATATCTCTCTCTCTCTCTCTCTCTCTCTCTCTCATATGTTTTGACATTTTTTGTTCCCCACCGATACCTTAGAGCCCTCTTTGTGGTTTGTATTTATTTTACCTATTTCCTTATTTATTTTCCTTTATTCCTTTTAATTCTCTATCCTTGCTCCAAAAGTTCATTAAATTAGTTCTGTCTTTTATCCTTGCGTTATTAATTCTCTATGGGCTCTAGAATTGTCAAGGAAATAATCTGAATGTTAATATGACCTCTTCTTGCTTCATACCATCTACATGTCGGCTTGGCCTGTATTTATAAATGTAAAATAGCTATACCTTGTCATTGTGTTATTATTCTTAAATGCTTCTGTACCACTTTATCTTGGGTCTACAAGCTATACTCTTTAAGCATTTGTTGAAGATAGAAGCTGAGGTTCCTAATCAATTATCTTTTGCAGATGACAACAGCAATAGAAATTAAAGATGTCCATAGGGAAGTGAAAATCTTGAAATATCTATCTGGGCATGCTAATCTGGTCAAGTTTTATGAAGCATATGAGGATGACCTTAATGTCTATATAATCATGGAGTATGTACTTTTTTTAATTTGAGAAAAAATAGTTTGTAGGTTGTCTCTGCATTTTTGGATTTATAATTTTTTCTAACATGAGCATCAAGGTTCTGTATGGTAAATGGTTTAAGTAGAATAAACCTTTTGGAAAATTTTGTACTTTTGGCATTTCATGAAGGTTGGGAACTATCTGTGCAAGAATTATTTGACTGTCGACATATCTGGAGATTTATTTTGTGAAAGATTTGATAGAATACTAGATTTTTGTTTCAACATGAAAATCTCATCTCATTGTTGTTATTGCCTTCTGCCAGATTGTGTGGAGGAGGAGAATTGTTGGATAGAATCCTGTCCAAGTGAGTTTTTGACATCAGATGTCCATATATGGAATATGAAGTTTTTTTTATGCATATTGTATTTGGTTACAGAGGTGGAAAGTACAAGGAGAAAGATGCAAAAGTAATTGTCATACAAATTTTAAGTGTAATTGCCTTTTGTCATCTTCAAGGAGTTGTGCATCGTGATCTTAAGCCAGAGGTATGCTTCATGGCCTATTTTGTATCAATCGGACACTGCTATCTAATGAAGTAGCTCTGTGTGGTTCTGAATTTTTAAATGTTATTAGATTGCTCACATGATTTTATTTTGCAGAACTTTCTGTTTACTACAAAGGATGAAAATGCACCTATGAAGATAATTGATTTTGGACTTTCTGATTTCATCAGACCAGGTGCTTTACTGGTTGAATTTCAGTTTTTAAATGCTTTAATTGAGACCATGTACTGATACTTCTAATTCATAGCATCTCTAAGATTTTCAGTACTGTGTTCCTTTTTTTATTGTAGTACATCAATTGTTCTGAACAAATATCACATTGATGGTAATTAATGGATATAACCTTTTTTGACTTTCAGTTCATAGTTAGTTGATTTGTGTGGCATGTTTTTTTAAATTTGTTTAATCATTAATTATTTTTTTTATTGTTAATGCTAAATGTAAGCTGCTTCATTGGTCTGTTGATGGAACTGTTGCAGAAGGTCGAATTGCATCCACGGATCCAAAAGCAAAAGTACATCACGTTCCTCTTGGTGGATCTTATTGGAAAGTTTGGATTGATAGAGTTTTCGTGGAGAAGGTGGAGCTAATTCGACCAAACGAAGAGATGTTTTTCCTTGAGGATGCAATAGGAAGCACAGTCGCTTGGGCATCAATGTTTATAGTTTTGTCTGACTGATATAGAGACTATTGATTTGATCTTATACTTTTTGTAGTAAAGATGAATTTTTGTTACTCTGATATATATTATAATTGTTTGAGCTCTCATTTTATAATTGTGAATGTGATATTGTATGTAGTATTTGTCTGTTGGATTATAAATGTTAGAGATATGATTTTATAATTATTTGTATTTTTATTATATTTGTGTATATAGAAATATTTAGCAGCCTGCAAAAAATGCGTATGCACTTTTCTGCAGCGCGCGAGCACATGCTGCAGATGCACTTTTCCGCAGCTTGCATCGGCGCGCTGCGAATGTACTTTTCTACAGCGCGCGAATACGCGCTGCGAAAAGCGCAACCGCAGCGCGCGCCTGCGCGCTGTGGAAAAGTGCATCCGCAGCGCGCGGGTGCGGGCTGCGGAAAAGAGCATCCGCAGCGCGCAAGCGCGCGCTGCGAAAAGTGCTTGACTTTCAACAGCTTGGAGTTATGCAGCATGCAATGTGCGCTGCGGATAGACTTTTTGCGCGCTGCGGAAGGTCATATTTGTTGTAGTGTTGATCAGGCCCTGGCTCCAGCCGAATTAGACGACTGGAGAAGCCCTCTCTTGAACTTCCTCCAAACAGGCGCCACCCCTTCTAACCCTAATCTGGCCAAAGTACTACGAAGGCACGTGGCCCGCTTCACACTTGTAGGAGATCAGCTATACCGGCGCGCCTTCTCCCGTCCTCTGCTCAAATATTTGGGGCCAGAAGATGCTGATTATGTTTTGCGTGAGGCACACCAAGGATGTTGCGGCAATTACCCAGGGGGAAGATCGCTGGCCCGAAAGATTCTGTTGGCTGGGTACTTCTGGCCAACTCTCCAAGCTGATGCGGCGAAGTTAGTCTCGACTTGCATACATTGCCAGAAATATCAAAGTTTCTCGGGACGACCGACGGAGATGTTGAAGGCCTCCACTACCTCGTGTCCTTTTAACCAATGGGGCATGGACATTGTGGGACCCTTTCCGGCAGGGCCGCAACAAAAGAAGTTCCTTCTCGTCGCCGTGGACTTACTTCTCTAAGTGGGTCGAAGCCGAAGCTCTCGCCCGCATCACCGAAGAAGCCATCATCAAGTTCCTATGGAAGAGCATCATTTGTCGGTATGGTATCCCACACCGACTAGTCTCCGACAACGGCCGACAATTCCAGGGAAAGAAGATCCAAGTCTGGTGTCAAGGGTTCAACATCCAACAGGCGTTCACTTCAGTAGCCTACCCACAAGCTAACGGTCAAGCCGAAGTTACCAATCAAGAGATATTGCGCGGTTTGAAGACCAAGCTGGATCACGAATGAGGCAGCTGGGTGGAGGAGCTACCATGTGTGCTGTGGTCCTATCGAACCACACCAAAGAAGAGCACCGACATGACACCATTCCACTTGGTGTACGGAGGAGAGGCCGTAGTACCAATGGAAGTAGGAGTCCCATCAGACCGGAGAAGGCTCTATGACGAGGACAACGGGGAGCGCCGAAGGATGGAACTGGACCTCATCACTGAAGACAGAGACCGAGCCGCCTCTCGACTCACGGCCTACCGACAGAGAATGTGCGCCACCTACAACCAACGAGTGATCCCCAGGTCATTCCAAGTAGGCGACTTGGTGTAGAAGAAGGCAAAGCCAGCAGATGACATGGGCAAACTAGAACCACCCTGGGAAGGCCCTTACAGGGTGATCAAGAAGATAAGCTCTGGTGCCTACTACCTCACCGATCCGGATGGCAAGGACTTGGTCAGGCCATGGAACGTCACGCATCTCCGGCCTTACCATACTTAGCATCTTCTCGCGCCAAATTTCACTGTATGTCTTATTGCATTTCCTATACTTAATGACAGTGATGTTTCTACAGGTCATCCCCTTGCCAAGGCTCTTCAGCCATTCCCAACACTCTCCTGACTCAAACATAGTCGCAGATCGAGCCAACTTAGGTCTCGGACCTACTCCATCGACAATACTTAGGTCTCGGACCTACTCCATCGACATTAATTAGGTCTCGGACCTACTCTATCGACAATAATTAGGTCTCGGACCTACTCCATCGACATTATTTAGGTCTCGGACCTACTCCATCGACAATTATTTAGGTCTTGGACCTACTCCATCGACATTAATTAGGTCTCGGACCTACTCCATTGATATTATTTAGGTCTCGGACCTACTCCATCGATAATAATTAGGTCTCGGACCTACTCCATCGATATTACTTAGGTCTTGGACCTACTCCATCGATAATATTTAGGTCTCGGACCTACTCCATCGACAGTATTTAGGTCTCGGACCTACGCCATCGACAATATTTAGGTCTCGGACCTACGCCATCGACAACCGCCCTCCTCAGGGCTCAACCTCTTGGACAAAGCCACGGATCGAGCCTATGACCATCTTAGCCATGGTCATCACTCTCCCGCCGAGGAGGTAAGGATGCACCAAGCTATCGGAGCCGAGCGTCGCCCGCAGCCACACCCTCTCTGCTGAAGGATGATGAGACCTCCCACTCGAGCTTGAATTCGGATCGCCCCCGCCAAATCCTATGCCATCCTCCCGTGGCTACCAGACAAGGGCACGACTCCCCAAAAGCTGGGATTAGTGAGTTAAGAAACAGTGCCGTCTTTGTCTACATCGCCCGTCGTGCATTACACTGACTCGGGAACAACCCACATTCGGCTATTCTCCAAGTCGTCTCGACGGACTACTTAGTACTCGCCTGCATGCCTCGCTCGACCAGGCACCGCCAAATCCGAATGCCCAAGTCACACGACCGTGGGCCTAGTCTCTTCACCGTGCTAGAAAATGAACTTAGTTCTCTCGCAATCTCTTTTCAAGCTAAGTTTCTTTCTTCCTTTCCCCGGTTCGGCCTTCCTACCTCTTTAAGCTCATACTAGTTGCACGATGCACGAAACCCGAAGAAAAATTCTCGAAGAAATAGAAAAATAAAAAGAGTACCAACAAAATTTTCATTAATATATCAAAAGATTACAGCGAAAAGGTCGGAGCCGAATACATTTACTTTTTTCTTCCCCTTCCCTTTGCCAGTCGGAGGCTTCTACGACTTCAGAAGTAGTCCGAGCTGAGGTGGGCAGCTCCTTCCATACCCTCTGCGGGTCTAGCTGGTCGAAGGTTTTGTTTGGTATAACCACGCCCGTCGCCTGAAGCTGCCTCAGTGCACCTCGAAGCCAGACTGAAGCATATTGGCAGTCCGCTCCAAAAACTGGTCAGTGAACTTCTTGGACTTCAGCCAAGCCTCCTTGGCCACTTCGACCCGATCCTCCTCGCTGACTTTGTAAGCGGCAAGCTCGTTGCGCGCTTCGGCCAAGACGGCCTCCACTACCTTGGCCGCCTCGGTCAGCTCCGCTACTTGTTTCTTCAGGCCCTCCACCTCGATCTCCAGAGCTTCGACCCGAGCTTGCCGTTGTCGGACTCATCACAGACAAAATCCAAATTGACTTGTTGTTGGTCAAGCTGTTCTTCCAAGTAGTATAGCTCGTCATTTTGTTTGACCAGTCGCTCCTCTACCTTGGCAAGCTGCTCTTCCTTCTGCTGCAGCTCCTCTCGGATATCTTGCAAC
The DNA here is from genome assembly GCF_044706935.1 of Curcuma longa. Classification (NCBI taxonomy): domain Eukaryota; kingdom Viridiplantae; phylum Streptophyta; class Magnoliopsida; order Zingiberales; family Zingiberaceae; genus Curcuma; species Curcuma longa. The sequence goes on along the minus strand of NW_027429666.1, from coordinate 5,410 downwards.
TGAGATAGGGCCTCCTGCAGTTCGTGCTCTAAGTTCTCGGCCCTGTCCTCAGCCGTCTGTTGCCGCGCCAAGGCCATGCCTCGCCTGATGCTGGTGTTGAGCCACCACGCTCTGCGCTGTCTGGAGCTCGCCGATATGGGCAGACTCTCGGGCTCTTAGCTCAGCCACTTGCCTCTCCAGGGCTCGGAATTGAAGGCAAATCTGGGGCAGGCGGTTGTGCACCTCCAAGATCTCACCTAAGGCCTGCACCACCAATAATGTTAGCCACTAATATTACCTATAATCATCAATAGACAAGTAAGAAACAGGACATACCCGAACTGTTGCGTAGATGCCGCGGCTGGTCACGTCCGATAGCAGCAGAGGGGGATAGTGAGAGTGACCCCGAATTGATCTCACGAGGTCCATGATGCTGTTAATTTCCTCCGGAGTGAAAGGGGCGTCTGCAGCAACGGAAGGTAAGCGGATGTCTTGCGGCGGAGGGATTCCTCCTCGGGAATATTCCCGCTGCACCCGGAGGAAAACGGGAAGGAGGAAATCGGGGTGGTCTCATGTCACAGAAGATGGACCCAGCGGTACGAAGTAGCGGTCCGCCGCCTCACTTTGGAGCCTCCCGCTTGGACCTCCTTGCGGTGGGCCGGCGCTGAAGAGATGGCCTCGAATCCGTATGCTGCTCGGTCACCTCGATACACTGCCGCCGGCTCCCTCGCTGATTCGGCCACTGACGGACCCTCAACCTCCGCATTCGCCTCGGCTGATGGCGCTGCCGACACCTCCGCTTGTGAGCCACGGGTAACTCCAATGGTGGCGCGATTAGCTCTCCGGACGCCTGTTCCACTGGTTCCACCATCTGCGGTAACGTTGCCGCCATCGTCTCGTCTCCTCCGCACCCGAAGCAGGAGTGGTAGTGGGTGCAGGATTTGGAGGCGCGGCAAAGGGGGAGCTTGCTCACCCCCCGTTGTTGATCAGGCGCAGGGCCCAACAACCAAGGCCCTGGGCGATGCGACCGCCGACTCCTCGACTGATCCGCTGTCGGCGGCACAGACGGTGCGGTTGGCTCCACCCCCGCTGAAGTATCCCGCCTCGCCACTCGCTGCTCCGCCTGGCGACTCGATTCGGTTCCGGGGGTACTCTTCGGTGCCTTCGCAGGACTTGGCTTCTTCTTCTTCGGCTTAGGCTTGGCGGGCAGCTCGGGACGGGCTTTCTGCTTCAACTTCCCGTCTCGGTCACTGGAGGACGTTTCCGAGACGCGGATCGTCAGTGGGCTCGTTGATGGTCAGTGCCTTGGCCTTTTAAGCCTTCTCGCGCGGCTCCTCCACTCGGGGTTTCTTGGCCTTGGCCTTCCCGCTTGGCTCCTCGGCTCGGGGTCTCTTGGCCTTAGAAGCCTTCTCACGGGTCTCCTCCGTGGGGGTCGCTTGCCGACTCGGCCAGAGGGTGTGGCCGAGTGGGACCTCGTCTCGGATCCCGCTGCTGCCGACCTGGCTGCCAACTGAAGCTGCTGCCGCTGGACTCCCTTCAGAAGGAGTGGGAGTCGCCAACTTCTTGAAAGACGCACGGTCCCACTTGATGAACTTGTTCATTAATGCTGCCATCCAAAGGTCCTCTGCAAAAACAAAGAGTGCATGAAATTAGACATCAACAAACTAAGGTAACAATACTCACTTACCAAGTGGTTGAGACAGCTCCGCAGCAATCGGGCTCAAGCCCGCCCGAAACAGAAGGCCCTCCTCGCCGATTAGCCGCTCGACATGGAATTTCAAGCCATCCAGCACTTGTGACGCCGTTGAGTAGGCGGTCTCCGACTTGTAGCCACTCAATCGAGGTGGAATCGGGAGTTCATCCTGCCACTCGGTTACGCGAAGGGGACTCGAAAGGGCGGACAAAGAAGAACTTCGTCTTCCAGAATTTAAGGGAAGACGGGTACTCGGCTAAAAAATTGAGCCCGGGTCGAGCATTAAAATAGAAAACCCCGTCTTCTTTCTTCTTCGGGTAGAAGAAATAATGGAAGACAGTCGGATGTAAGGGAATATCATACACTTGGAAGACGAGGCAGACACCACAAGAAGACGGAAGGAATTGGGAGCCAGTTGGTTAACCGGAACCCCGAAATACCCCGCGACCCTAATGAAAACTCAGGGATAGGAAACCGCAGCCCTCCCTCCAGCTGACCTTGGAAAAAGGTCTGGTAGCCGGAGGGTGGCATGTGCGGCCGATGGTGGCTCTTTGGAACCTTAATCCTATATTGGCGGGGGATCTCGTACTGGAGCCTCACCGCCGACCTAGACAGCTTTATCAAACACAGACACCGCGGATTCATACCAAGCATTTTCGGACTTTGACATTGCTACGAAACCTAGACAGGAACAACACAGATTCAACAAAAAAATCGCAGAGGCAGGAAAGCAGGGCTTACGTGAAGGAGTTCGCCGGAGAAGACAAAGCCGGGGACAGGAACGAAAACACAGAACAGCGGCGAAGGAACGAAGGCAGGAAAGCAAATGGTCCCGCTGCTGTCCTCTCGTCATCTATATATATTGAAACCCTACCCTGCCGGTACCGTCCGATCAGATGGCGCAGAAAAGGCGGGATTCGACACCCACCGTCGGATAATCGCAACTTCCCGAGATGATCCGCTGACGTCATCAAAGCGATTCAGCAATCACGTCGATTCGCACGCCTCCTTAATTACCTGTCTCAGAAAAGACAGCGGCCCTCTCCACGCATGCTCGCCGCCATCCCTTCTCATTAATGTAACCAACCGCATAGTGACAAGTGTCTCCCGTCGATTAGCCTGCCTCCGAACGATGTAACGGCACATCGTCTGTCTCTCTCACTTGATCAAACGGAGCCTCCGGACCAGACTCAGACTCGAGCCCGACTCGGTCTAGTCAGTCCGACTCACGCTCCCTTCGACTAGACTAGTGGGGAGGCTTATGTTCCGGGGATAATCCGAGAGGCCCATGGTCAGACTCGAGTCCCAGTCTGGTCCCACCACACGGGTCCAACCCACGGAATCTCGCAACTTGATTGGTTAAGTCACCCACCACTAATGCATATCCATTCGGCTACCTATTAGCCGAATTCCCCATTCGGCCATCTACGTGCCGAATCCCTCCATTCGGCCGTCGCTATTGGCCGAATCCCTCCATTCGGCTATCCTATTAGCTGAATCCCTCCATTCGGCCATCCACTCGCCGAATCGCCCCTTTGGTGGCAATGACCTAGCCGAATCCCCCCCTCATACGTCTGGTAATACATCGTACTGACTAAATGTCCCACATGTTGGTGCCCCGGTTAGTTTTGATGTGATCAACTAGATTAAGTTAGGTCCTGTGTTGTTCTAATCCCTCTGCTAAGTGTGTAGGAACTTAGGTACGGAGGAAGTCGAGCGTAAGACGTATCCGAGGGACACGGAAGCTACGGAAAAGTACGCCGGTGGAGTGAGAAGGACGTGCGCGAAGTCCGAGGGACGAGAATCCGGGAGGAAGCACGCTCGAGGGGCAAAAGGCCGGAGTCGGGTTCGAGTGAGCCTAATTCCGGTTGGCCAGAAATCACCCAATCGAAGATTCCACAAAATGTCAACAAAAGTCAAAACTGTTGACTTTGACTTTGACTTTGACCGTTGACCGTTGATTTTGCCCAGAGAAGAAGACTTGGACTTGGACCGTTTGGACGTGACGGTTGTAGAAAAAAAAGAAGAAGAAAAAATAATAAGATTTATCTTTTATCATATAAAAGATAAATACTTATTTTTTTAGTAAAGATAATTCTCTTTATCTTTTATTAAAGATAAAGTTTATCTTTATTTACTCAACGGCTACGATCAAGCCTATCTCTGCTCAACGGTTAGGATCGCATCAACGGATCAACGACCAAAAAAGTTTATCTTATGATCAACGATCTAGATCTACTCTCTTGGGCTATAAATAGACTTAGAGTTTTAGAGTTAAATCATCAATTACTTTTGTCATTCTCTCTAAGTCTCTCTGCTATAATTGTAAAGGCTTCTCCGCCTAAAGGAGTTTTGTTTGAGCGCCAATTGTCTTGGAAGCAACGACCAAGTTGCAACTAAGTTTTTTTTAAAAGGAGTGTCACCTTGGTACACCTCATCATGATTTCTGACAAGCCCACGCCCCCATCAATTAATGTTATCTCTCCGCGGCTTGCCCGCTGCGTGCTCGGATGGTGACAATACAAATGCTATATCGGCGATGGGACAAGGATGTAACGCCCGCCCTTACGGGGGCCCTCGACGGATAATCCGAGAGGCCCTTGGTCAGACTCGAGTCCAAGTCTGGTCCCACCTCACGGGCCTAGCCAGCCGAATCTGTGAACTTGATGGGTCAAGTTCCTTAGTATCGAAGTATACCCATTCGGCTATTTACTGGCCGAATCGCCCATTCGGCTAGTTACTAGCCGAATCGCCCCCATGCGGCCATTACTTAGCCGAATCGCCCATTCGGCTGATTACTGGCCGAATCGCCCCCATGCGGCCATTGCTTAGCCGAATCGCCCATTCGGCTAATTACTGGCCGAATCGGCTCCGCGCAGCCAATGCTTGGTCGAATCACCCATTCGGCCAGTTACTGGCCGAATCGCCCCCACGCGGCCATTGCTTAGCTGAATCGCCCATTCGGCTAGTTACTGGTCGAATCACCCCCCACGCGGCTATTGCTTAGCCGAATCGCCCATTCGACTAATTACTAGCCGAATCACCCATTCGGCGGTCCTCTAGCCGAATCACCTATTCGGTTGACTCTTATCCGAATCGCTCATGCAGTGTCCCTCTGGCCGAATCGATCGTATGACTCCTCTCTTACTTAGCTTCCGCAACATTTCAACGCTGAAGGCCTTCGCCTTATGCCTCCTTTACCAAGACGAATCAACGAACCACCCTACAGTGCCCTGGTACATCCCATCATTTCTGACAGGCCCACACCCCCATTTATTAAGACTATCTCCCTGTCGCCTGCACGGATGGTGACAAGATAACACTTTACCGACGATGGGACAGGGAACTCGATTGTTCCTGCCATCTCATTAATCATGATGGGACGTTCCTTAAATGATGACGTGACAGGTATACACGCTCATCTCCTCCTTAAAACGACCACTCCCTGCAGCAGGTAACTCTCTCGACCTCTCTCAACTTCTGCTCAAGCTCTTCTTTCACTGTTCATTTTCTTCCTCCCACCGTCCCTGACTTGAGCGTCGGAGTGGTCGCGCCAGGGCACCCCCTGACCCTCCCACTGACGTTCTTTGTGTGCGCAGGTCCCTGAGTCCCTGAAGCTTTTCCTGTTCCCCGTCAGCTCCGACGAAGCTCCAGAAGACCCTGAAGTTCCCGTCGTCCTCAGCTCCCTCTACTGTTTCATTCCCACGGCGAAGAAGGTCCGATGACGTGTCCAGAAGC
>NW_027429665.1:0-1895 GCF_044706935.1 Curcuma longa | reverse complement strand
CCTGAGGGTTTTGTAGATCCAAAGCATGCTGGAAAGATATGCAATTTGCATAGATCCATCTATGGGCTAAAGCAAGCTTCTCGAAACTGGAATCTTCGATTCGATGATGCAATCAAAAGTTTGGTTTCATCAAGAATAAAGATGAACTCTATGTCTACAAGAGGGTTAGTGGGAGCACAGTTATCTTTCTGATCTTGTATGTGGATGACATACACCTCATTGGAAATGATATTCTTTCACTACAGTCTGTGAAGACATGGCTAGAGAATTGTTTCTCAATGAAAGACTTAGGTGAAGCAATCTATATTCTAGACATCAAGATCTATCGAGATAGATCTAAGAGATTACTTGGCCTAAGTCAGAGTACAGACTTCGACAAGGTACTTAAATGTTTTGCTATGTAGAATTCCAAAAGGGGATTCCTACCAATGTCACATAGTGTAAGTTTTTTGAAGATTCAATGTCCCTCTTCTAAGGAGGAAGAGACCGCATGGATCATATCCGCAAGTATACGACCGTGGTCAAGTAATAAAAAGATATCGAACCACATGGACCGTGGAATCGATCACTAAACTAACACAAGAAGAGTCGAGAGTTCACATAATTTGGATTGTGATGGGGGAAGTGAGAGTGAAATCAAGCTCCTAGACCTCGATCGAAGAGAAATCAGTTAAGCGAAAGGATTGGGAAAACGATCCTAGGAGTTTGGATTCCTCAAGATTATGGTTGATTGGTCATGGACTCTTTATTATTCCTCAATGATTACATAATTATAGAGATTCTAACCAAAATATCCAATTAAACCTCGTTATGTTTCGTTAGAATTTAATCATGAATCCTCTAATGTTATGATTAGTAGTCCGAGATGACACCCAGATAGACTGGTTTTATAGCTCTCCCGCTGTCATCGGGCACTCCAACAATACTACTAGTGTCCTACCCTCTGTCACTGAGTACCCAATTAAGGACCTCTTCTTAGCAATCAATAATTGTTAGCTATCTCTCATAAAGGTTCATTGTAGTCTAAAGTCTAAATATCTCTTTGGAAAGTCTGGTTAAATGTTCATCTTCTATCACAAGGCACCCCGGTCATACAATCCTGAGATTTTTATAAACCACAACTCACCCTCATCCCTATGGAATCATACCATTCATAAATATATCATCAAACAAGTATAAAGCACAAATCCACAAAGCAATGCATAAACATATCATAGAACATGGTAAATTACAAATCCATAGATACAATCATCCATATACACCTCGATTTCTCCTACATCCTAGAATCTAAGGTTCTACTCCATGACGGAGGGGATATAACATGAATAAGAATAAAAGTAATACATCTTAATCTTAAATCTGAGATAGAAAAATGGAATAAGACTTATCAATGAGTATGATCTTCTTGGTCTTGCAATCTCCTCGTCGACGGTGGATGGATGCGGCGGAGTATTCCCGAACGGATGGATAGAATACTGAATCTCGCTTCGGATGTAGCAACGGTGGCTCTCAATCACCTCCAAGGACTTCCCCCCTTCTTAGAGCAAATAAGAGGGTATTTATATGTCCCCATTGTCATCCCTACGCCACACGGTCATGCCTCTTGGCATGGCCTAGGAAGACACGCCCCTGCTTTCTCTCGTCACACTGCCATGCCTGATAGGCATGACTAAGAGCAGCTGCTCCTCAGGAAAACAGGCACGACCGTGCCTGTGAGGCACGACTCTGCCCTGACCCTTCTCTAAAAATGAGGCACGGTCGTGCCTGATAGGCACGGTCGTGCCTGATAGGCACGATCTCAAGTTTGATCTGGATGGAATTTTGAGACACGGTCATGCCTAGTAGGCACAACCCTAAGCTTGGACGACTCTGGTAGGGGGCACGACCGTGCCTAG
>NW_027429664.1:0-2629 GCF_044706935.1 Curcuma longa | reverse complement strand
TTGATGGGAAAGTCTTGAAAAACCGTTCCGGTAGATTCTTGCAGAACAAAAATTTTCTGAAACGATCTCAAGTTGCCCGACGCGTTTAGATCGTTGGGCTCTTGTGTTTGGTTTACAGGATCCAATATAAAAGCATAATTTAATTAAAGCGGAAACATTAAATTATACCTTTCTTCCGACGGTTCGGAAGGACGAAGTTTGTACCCGAAGACCTCTTGATCTTCTGCCGTATTCCTCTCCTCTTCTTGAACGTTGTGTGGGCAACGATCCTTCGAGAATTTTCTCCACCAGAATTCTCCTCCGATGGCTAGCAAACTTTCCTTCCTTCTCGTTGAAAAGAAGAGGAAGAAGAAAGAAGAAGGCTGCTGAGAGTTCTCTCGGCCACCAAGCTTTAGATTTTGTGTGTTCTCTAAAGCCAAGCCAACCCCTTCTTTTATAGCCTTGCCATCCCTTATTTATGGTATAATTTAAGCCATAAACATGGTATATTTGATCCATAAATATGGTATGATTTGAATCAATCAAATCGGAGAATTTTGGAATGATTTCGGAAGTTTCCAAATCGAACCCGCGGCCTTTAATCGATCAAACAATCGATTAAACTCCGTAACTTTTTCTCATTAACACTGGTAATCGATCAGGTGATCGATTACCAGGCTTGGTAATCGATCACCTGATCGATTACCTACCTTCTGCCCGGAAACTCTGGTAATCGATCAGGTGATCGATTACCAAGGTGTGTAATCGATCACCTGATCGATTACACTCCTTGTATTGGTTCGAAAGACTAGTTTCTTCACGAATTCTTCCAAGGTGGACTTGAGGATTCCCAGAGGCTACAACAGGGACCTAGAGGAGGAATTGGTTTTGGCCTTTTGATGAGCTAAGGCTTCCCGTGTTCGCCCCGAACACACAACCTTAGTTCATCAATAATAACTCATACCACTAAAGAGTTATTGATGTGCATAGGGTTCATATTCGTATTTATACTTTATTTGCACATCTTTCTGAGTTTATTGTTATATCTTGTGTGCATTGCATCCCTTATCTGTGCATTTAGGCATATATCTTGCATTTCCTAGTTCGGAGATCTGCTCTTGTTTTTACTTGTTTCAGGGTGGAAAATGGAGCGAAAACGGGCAAATCGGAGTTACCATTGAAGACAAGGCAAGACAGGGTCGTGCCTCATAGGCACGGCCGTGTCTATTCAGCTACCTGGCCGTGCTTCACAGGGCACGGGCGTGTGCACAAACAGAAGACCAACAAGCCTTGGCCGTGCCTCACTGGCACGGCCGTGCCAACATCCCCCATCAGCAGCAGAAGGAGGCCGTGTCCACCAGACACGGCCGTGTTTCAAAACAGAAGCCAGCCGAGAGCGTGGTCGTGCCTCACAGGCACGGCCGTGTTTCCAATCAGAGAGAAGCAACTGCTGTTGGCCGTGCCCACAAGGCACGGCCGTGTGTCAAAACAGAGGAGCCCCTGCAGCTGGCCGTGCCTCACAGACACGGCCGTGTCCAGCAAAATGAGAAGAGACAGGCTTTGGCCGTGCCTCAAAGGCACGGCCGTGCCTTCAAACAGAGACCCAGCTCTTCTGGACCGTGCCTCAGAGGCACGGCCGTGCCCCTGAACAGAAGCCTGACTGCAGTTAGCCGTGCCTGAGAGGCACGGCCGTGTCTCATCCGATGAAGGAGCCCACACGGGACCGTGCCTCCCAGGCACGGCCGTGTGAGCGGGGGCGTGCTGACTCGGAGGCTGCCTATAAATAGGTCCTCTTAGAGACCTAGCAAAAGGGGGGAGACCTTGGAGAGCCACCGGAGCTGTTCTAGAGCCACCGACGCCTGTTTCGGAGCAAGATTCGACGATCCATCCACCGATCCGGCTGCTCCATTCCATCCACATCCCATCTACGCAGAGTTTGCAGTCCGAGGAAGAAGATAAGTCTTATTTCCTGCATTTCATTGTAGTATCTTCGGAGTAAGATGTACCCTTTCTTTCCTTTGCATTGTAACCTCCACGATATGGAGTAGTTCCCTAGATTCTAGGATGTAGGATGAATCAGATGTATTGGATGATTGTACTCTGGATTTGTTAATCTACCGATTTCAATGATTTAATTGTCTATTGCTTTATGGATTTGTGCTTGTGTGATGAATGATTAAATGCGTGTGTATGAATCCATGAGGGTAGGAATTGATTGTGAATTGAGGAATCATTAGGCCGTACACCGGGGCGCTTCGTGACAGGAAGAAAGCCTTGAACCGGGCGAGTTTCCGAGGGGTTTCTTAATTCATAGTTAGTTTCTATGAGGGATAGTTAGCGGTCACTCATTGTTGGGGAGAGGTCCGTAAAAAGATATCCTGTGACAGGGGATAGGGTTCTTTTAGCACTCCGGGGCGCCTGAGTGACACAGGAAAGCCTTAAACCGGGCTTCTAGAACCATCTCAAACCGACAATGATGACGTAAGAACACCAATGATTTATTCCGAGGATACCTGACGAGGTCGAATTGGATATATTGGTTAGCATCCCTACAATTGAACAATTATTGAGGAAAGGTAGAGGATCCAAGTCAATCAATCAATGCACTGAGGAGTCCGAAGTCCTAGGATCGCTTCCCAAACCATTGTCA
>NW_027429663.1:0-6760 GCF_044706935.1 Curcuma longa | reverse complement strand
CTTAGCAGAATTTTAAAGCTCCTGTTAGCCAACCTAAAGATGAACCTTGATAGCACAGCGAACCGGCCGGCCATCTTTTATACCTCCTTCGTTCCTCGAAGATTGCATATACTAAAGGGATTATACTTTTTCTAGATTGGCTTCAATTCCCTTCTCAGTCACTATATGTCCGAGGAACCTACAACTTTTTATACCGAAAGTATATTTGTTTAAGTTGAGCCTTAAGCCGTACTCGTTTATTATAGCAAATGTTTCCCCCGAGTCCAAAACGAGGCCTTTGACTTGGGCCAACTTTATCAAAATGTCATTCACATATATCTCAATGTTCCTCCCAATTTGTGTATTGAAGACCTTATCCATTAGACATTAATATGTCGCTCTTGCATTCTTGAATTCGAAGGAAATAACAAAAGGTTCCTTCCGAAATAATAAAACTAAGCTTCTTCTAGTCTACCCAGATCAAGGGCATTTGGTGATAACCCTGATATGCGTCCACCATGTAAATTAGCTCATGACCTATTGTCGAATTCACTAACTAGTCAATCATTGGGAGTGGATAGCAATTTTTAGAGGAAGCTTTGTTAAGGTCTCGAAAATCCATGCACACTCGTCAATTCCCAACTAACTTAGGTATAAGACCACATTAGCTAACCAGAACGAGAATTGTTCCTCACGAATGTCCCATCTCCAATAATTTGTTTATCTCCGCCTTGATCATTTTATCCTTTTCAGAGCCAACGTGTCACCTCTTTTACTTGATAGATCGAGTGTCAGACGACACATTGAGGTGATGCCCCATAACCTAGGGATCTCTCTCCGAGCTTTGCGGCCGACCAAGCAAATATATCATTGTCCTGGGCAAGAGATTTAGTTAGTCTTTACTTCAAGTGAGGCAGCAAGTCAGGCGTGACTCAGGTGACCTTGTCAGGATACCCTAGTACCATTTGCACTGATTCGTGTTCTTCCTCTGTGAGATGGTGGGGGTCGTCTCTTGCAAGAGAAGCACCTCAGAGCCCCTCCTCTTACTTGGCCACGCCACGTGGCCACTGGATCGAACTCACTTCAGGTCAATCCATACCATTTCTATAGTGTTAGTACCTCAAACTGTTATGGGAAAGATCGTTGGAACCTCAAGTGATGTGAATCACGGTTGTTTTAATGTTTGATCAAATTAGTTTAAGTTAGATCTTGCTAGTATTACTAATACATGTGTTTAAGTATGCAGAAATTTAGGAGAACGCACAAGTATCCGATGGCTCAAGATCCAACGGAGTATGATGAAAGGTGGTATGGGTCATCCGAGGGACTAAAAAGTATGAGGAGCATCGAAAATAGCGAGATCTAGACAAAAGACGCAAGCGAGCGAGAACGATGGCACGAGAAAAGAGTCAACAAGTTCAATGCATCCGAGGTGCGAAGAGCTGCAGAAGAATACTCTGATAAAACGAGAAGAACGCATAAGAAGTAAGGCGGAAGAGCTGAGGTGCATCCAAGGGACGAGAAACCAGGAGGAAACCTACGCAAAGTAAACTAGTGAGATAAGTTGAGTGACATGTACTTGAGACGAAGGTAAACTCAATCTAGGCAGACTCAAGTATAGTCGATTGATTAAGGAGCTTCAAGCAACCGAAATAGGGGTTTCGGTCGACAGAATCTTCCAATCGACTGAACAAGCAGGTTCAGTCGACTGATGCACAAAATTATTTATTATCTATTTGAATAGGTTATCACGGGATTCGGATTGAGAAACCAAAAATAAATATAGGGCAACCCAAAGTCAATGTCAAGTGACCGAAAGTCACATGAAAGTTGATACAACTGTGCAAATCCGATATAAGCAGGATTAGGCGATCGGTGATCAAGATCAGGCGACCAAATGCTATGTGGGATCCAATCTCAAGCAGATCCAAAATGACCGAGTTCAATCTACCAAAACAAATTCAGGAGACCGAAAGGACGTCACGTCAACAACAACAATGAGAGAAGACCTCTTCGTAGAGTTCGAGTACCACACACAACATCCACAACACTATACTCGAAATTACTATACTATACTTATTTTCCTTCTTGTAATATCACTCTATATAAGAGGTTTCTCCACCTCTGGCACATTACCAAAGAGGAGAAAGATAATGAACAATGAATTTGTGCATAGGCCTTGGACATAACAACCTTAAAGTTGTGAACTAAGTAAATACTCTATGTCCCTTCTCGCATATTATTTATTTGTTTATGTTAATGTATGTGTGGCTTTACTAAGTAATTAGCAAGAGAAAATAGAATTTTTAATTTACAGGTATGATATTCACCCTCTCCCCTCTAGCGATCCTTAGTGCACCACTACACTCTCAATTGGTATCAAAGGAGACCACCCAAGAGGACTAATTGCTGACTAAGCATCCAAATCGAGAGGATCGAGGAGCATAAAAAAGATGGCCGAATTTTGTATTCAACGACCTAAATTTGAAGGTGAATTTGTGTCATAGAAAAGGAGAATGGAGACATGGTTCAAGATTGATTTTGATTGCATTAGCAATTGCATACAAATGGAAAATTCCAAAAGACAAAAAGGGTAGAATCCTACAAAACAAGAAATGGACAAAGCAACAAATAGAAATCGATAAAGGTAATAAGAAAGGTATGGAATCAATTGTTTCAGTTTTCCTTAAATGATATTTTAAGTTGGATAGGTGATTATAAAAATGTGAAGGAACTATGGCATAAAATTGTTGAATTCCATGAAAAGAAAATGCTAGAAAAGGCAATCAACAATGAAGATAAGGCCGAAGAAATTGTGGAGAAGAAAGACACATAAAAGAATCGGAAGCTCCACAAGACGAGAAGGAAGCACCATACTCAGTTGTAGAGGAAGAGAGACTGTCTTCAATAGATGAGTCATGTGAAGATCCTTCAACTTCTCCAAGATGCGAAGAGGAACAAATTTCAATAACGAAGAAGATTTCGAAAAATCAAGCATCAAGTACTTTGATTAGTGTCAACAGCAAAGAGCACATTGTGTGCTTTATGCAGACACAGACACAAAGATTAATATAAAAATCAATGTGAGATAGGATAAATCATAAGATAACCCCTATACCTAGTGATTTAGTTTTTCCTCTAATTAAAATTGAAGGAGAAATGAAGCAAAAAGGTACAAAGACCACATAATTTGTTTCACATGCCTACCACACCAAGTGTCCGAGGAAATAGAAGAAAGATAAAGACTCAAATAAAGGGGCAGATCCAAAGGTAAAGGAGAAGGTATCACCACCTCATCTCTGTTTAAGTGCAAAATTCAATTCTTCCAAGAATGGTTCACATGATTTTAAATGTTCTAAGATGTATGATAAATTTATCATGCCTAAATTTAGCAAAGTCTATAGGAGTTATGATAATGTTAGAATTGCAAAACAAGTTTTGAGGTCAAAAATTGAGAATTTGGGAAAAAAATAAAACCACTTCCTTTAATTTGAATAATCTATTGATTGATAATCATGAATTAGGTTTTGCAAAAAAAGGTATAAGGTTTAGAGGACCAAAATGCAATTTTGAAAACTCTAGGGGCTAAATTAGAAAAATTTTGTAAATGTTTTATTCCTAAAAATATTTGATAAACCCAATAGGCACAAATTTATTTTGGGTGCCAAATCAATTTTGACTTTTAAGGAAAACCCCCTAGGTTAGTCAACCATAACAAAGGAAAGTTTTGATGAATAGATGGTTGACTCGAATGCATGTTTGAAATTCTTAAATCTTAACGTTCTGATGTAAAATTTCATACAAATTATTTTTATATGAAAATATATCATGTTTACAGCTAGCAGTTAAGATTTTCGGATTTTTTTTTAAAGAAAATCATGCATTTTGAATTTAGCTATTTAGTTTTCAAAATGAAAAGGAATTTTTAAAGAAAATCAATTTTCAGTGAAAGGACAGATTGTGTACTAGACATGATAAAAATTTTAAATTTTGTCGACTTTTAGATATTTTTAATAAATATTCTAAGGCATGCAAAGTTGTATTTTTTATAAAAAGAATTTAACTTCAAAAAACAAAAGGAAGATAATTGAAATCTTTAAAATTTTCAAACAAATTATCTTTAATTTACTGGACTCCTATATTTTTGATGTTGTCAAAGGGAGAGAAAGCTTAGGGAGATTAGGATCAAATGATTAAGTTAGGTTAATTTTTGACCAAGAAAGGCTAAATGTAGGGGAGCCTAGGATTAAGGCTAATTCTTTAATGTCTGCAATTAAAAAGGAATTTAAATTTTTGATAAGGTGGTACAGTCTCCTCTTACCTCTTCCACTTTATATCCGATAGGGAATTTAAGTTTCTGATAATATGGTGAAGTTATTGCCTTCAATGTAGTTAGCATGGGTCATTCCAAGATAGCATTATATGCGAACGAAGCTTCTATGATGGTGAAGATTACCGCCCGAGTCCACCCTAATGGCTCCTCCCCCTGGAAAGAGGTAGGTTGACCTGACCTATAGGCAAAACCTTATGTCTTACAAAACCAAATAGCAACGTGGATACAAGCCTCAACTTGGTAGGATCAATTTGCATATTGTCAAAGGTCTCCTGGAAAATATGTTGACTAAACTTCCTGAATCGATAAATATCTGGGCAACATCGTAGTTGGCAATAGTAGCTCAAATGACTAGGGCATCATTATGTGGCATCGCCCTTTGTCGACCTCCATTCAATGTTGATACTGTAACTTTCCAGCTTCTGACTGGGCCCTTCTGGCTCGATTAGGATCGCCATCTATGATCCCTCAAAGATCATGTTTACATTCCCCCTACTCGAGAGGTTATCTCGCGAAGTCCACCTTGGAGATTCTCGATCTTTGGGTTGTACTGTCTCACTTTTCTAGGGACTCACCTCTCACATTCGGTTCAACACGTCAAATTGTTGGCAATCATAGCACCTTGCTCGAAGGGGTGTCTTTGATTGTCAAGAAGGGTCATATTCAAGGATGGCTATATATGACTCGTTCAATCTCTTCTCCTAACCGGTGGCAATCCTAGATGGTATGCCCATACTCCTAATAGAAAGATAGAAAGCGAAGAACTTAGACAAAGAGTTATGTGGTCTCTGGCTATACCTCTTTGGTTGTCACAATGCCTTGTTTTCCTCTAATATTTAAATAGCTTCTTAGTTGGACACTGTTAAGGAGGCATAACAAGCAAATCCTCTTAAGGCTTCCTCCTAGGCTATGGCACACGAGGGGATCTTCCTTTCTGCCTAGTCAGGAGAAGTGACCATCTTCTATTCGCTTCATTTAGCCTTTTGAGCCTCTTTTACACGGATGTATTTCTTAGCCCAATATAGGAGGTCTTCATAGTCAATTGGGGGTTTTTTCAATAGGGACTCCAAGGTTGTCCAGGTGAGGCACTAAATGCACTCTCTCAAGGTCTCTCAACTTTACTACTTCAAGTTGAATAGGCTAAGGGGCGTCTTGTGGTATCAAATGCTACTGGCAAAACGATGTAAAAAGGAAGAATTGAAGTCCTCGAAGGAGTGAATGACCTGGCTTCAGTCGATTAAACCATCGTTGCTCCGATCCCAATAGCGTCATTAGGAAAATACAACACGTCACCTCATCTAAGTATTGGTGTGAGAGAGTAGCATTTTCGAAGTGGCACAAGTGATCCTCCAAATTCAAGGGCCCATTATATTCTCCTATCTATAATCGGCGAAAATTATTTGGCAATTCTTTGACTAATATATTCAAAAAAGGGTATCTCATCGAGTTCCTATCTTCTTCCTCACCTTGGTAGGGCTTAGGACCTCCTCCTTACCTAAAGTTTGACGGACACTTAGGGTTGTTGACTCTCTAGACTACTCCTAATGAATAGGTTCCTGACCTCGACCCCTAGTTGAAGGAGGGCTCAGATGGATCTGTCAATGAAAAACATCTTCTATCGTAGCAAAGACTAATCGACTCACGTGCTCTCCACTGTCAATGGTGGGATTGGTGCCTCTAGGGAGGCCAGAGGATCTCTCCCCTAATGAAGATCTTCGACCTTCTTGATTCCGTGTGTGTCTTCCATCTCAACATTTCCACAATTTCCCACAAACAGTGCCAAAATAGTGCAGCACAAATCTACCAGATGATCTGACGTTAAGGATGAAGCTTCTACTTACGAGCAGGCTACACTAACAGGTCGGGGAGATGGCTCAACTTCCATCCTCTCCGTCAAGTGACTCAGTCTTGTGGGAGACCCTGACTTTCTCGACCAATATCTCCCCGTCTCTATTAGCCAAGGACACAAGTGACCTAGCTACACTACAAGGAGAAAGTTAGAAGGGGATCGAGGATGACCTCGGCTAAACAACTCCAATGCTTAAGTGTGTTCTTGCTCTAAGAAAAGTATGAAAGCACAAGAGAATAGCACATCATGCATACCTCTCATTCCTTCTTGCTCATCTTTATAAACTTGGGAGGATGAGGGGTGGGGCTCCTTGGTACATGGCCCACAGCCCCCACCTTTCCAAGCAAGGTCTCCCTGGTACTTTTCCCTACTTGCTCTTAAGGTCGACTTTACTGAGCACCATAACCTTGCACCAATTAATTGGAGAACATGCTGATATTGTGTGCACGAATGTGGAGTTATCTGGATCAATCTGTCCTTCCAACCAAGCTCAACCTACACTATGGCAAACTTATCGAACAAGGGCCCTAGTGAGCCTTCTAAGCTCGATAACCCACGAGATCCCTTAAGAGTTGTCTTCACGAGATGGGCTTCCCATG